>NC_068365.1:12513951-12813951 GCF_020536995.1 Dreissena polymorpha
TTTCTCTATTTGCTGGATGTAGATTTGGCTTAGAGGGGAGAGGGAAGAATAGTGCTGGAATCAAACGGCATCGCTAATGAGGCCCTCAATACATGAACTTCATTTTTGTATAAAAATATTATTCCAGTGTTTACATAACTTATACTAGTATCATTTGTATTTTACCGCGATGTTGTCCGTTTATATTTGTAACTGTAAACATGTTTTACTAAAGTTTTTTTCCTAACTTTTCACACCGTTTACTCAAATGGTAAATAATTAATGTAACGTCATTAAATGCAACTGCCGACAAATAAAACACGCATTCCCGAAATTTTACTACCAATAACACGTGTATGTTTTATACAATTACGAACATAGAGGAAGTATTTACTTTATTACCAGGAGAAGATCGAGAACTTGCATGTGCTTTCGATTTGTTAGCTATTATAGCTAACATTCAACATTGATCAATGTAGTTCACTTCATGTGTATCAACTAACTGTGTGTATCGAACGATTTAGCCGTTCTTGTTTTCCTCTCAACTGCTTTCCGACCAGATACTCTCGTCGTACCAACGTTTATGTCATTTATGGATATACTTATTTTCATAGTTTACTTCATATTTTTCTACACGTATTTATAGTTTTTTTGCCATTATTTTTTTTCTTTAAATTCCTTGCACGAGTTCAACCGCTACTTTAACTTTCCCCATTGACCATACAGCCGACCCCGTCCACGACTCCTGGGCAGCGGTTATATCTTCATTTATCAATCACATTAATATTATAACTGATACAAAGGTCGGGACGAAATCATAAAATTTAGTTTACATCGCGAGGACTCAGAAAGTCATTATAATGTATTAGCCGGCCGATAAAACTATATAGGGACATTGTTGTTGATGTGCTAAATAGTTTGGAAAGAACTGTTTAAATATAACCTTACAATAACATCGCCAACGCATCGTATGCAGTTATAATTTGAGTACGTTTGCTAGACATAATAATTCGTTTAAATGCATGCCTTCTTTTGTCCATAAATGTTGCATTTAACTGAAAAATACGCCTTGTATTCCTACACCAACCAAAAGTCTTTGATAATTCATGTCTTAGTTTAAATTATGGACATACATAAAATATTTATTGCATAACACAGCTATTAAAATGTTCGTGCATACGCACCCATCTCGACAGGTAGAGCGTCCAGTCTGAATATGATCTCATCAACCTGTCAAGAACTGTAATAACGTTGCACACCTTGAATATCAAGCGATTTTATATGCGTAACATTTCATCGTTTAAACATTTATGTTTTAATTGACTTCAGGTGTGGTTTTGTGTCAACTTGGTCGTGAAATTGCAGAGTATAGCAGTCATTGCACTGCAATCTCGAGAAAAGAAGATTAAAAAAAAGATAATGGCTACGAGAGTTACTAAAACAAACGGTTTTGGGACAAATGAAGGCCTTACATAAAATGACTAACTGATCACAAAATTAACGGTGTGCAGCGCATTAATGAACACATAATAACTTTAAAAAAATCTCGAAGAAAAGGAAGATATACGACGGACGTATGCCGTCTGTTGACAGTCACTTGTCATATTTGCGTACGAAAGTAGTCGCTAATTAATGTGTTTCCCCAATATAACAATACTTTCATTATTAAAACCGGTTCTCTGAAGCTTTAAGATTACACTTGCATCGCGGTAATAACTACAAACAAAGTGTCACTTTAGTGCCTGTGGATCTTTTTTAATGGGTATTTTATTATTATTTAAGAACATACGAATTATACTGTTCTTTTCTCCAATACAAAGCGCAACACGGACGATATGTCTTTACTTTATGCATTATTTGTATGTAACAAGAAATGATATCAGGTCGACACGCTTGTATTTAGTTTTTTTGCGATCTAAGAAGTAATCGACGCCATATGACCACATAGAACACTTTCGTAAATCAACAAAATAAACGGATAATTTTGTATTTCAATGCCCCTTATGGCTATTACCTTTCCTGAAAGCGCTCATTTCGATTAAATCCAAACTGAGCACTGCAAGAGGCTACAACTATTCCGAAAATAAGCAATGTTATCTTCGCCATGTTTGAAGTTAGTATATCATCACAAAACAAAAGCGTACGACAGACACACAGCACATAAAATGAAGTGATGTACGAAGTGACGACAAGACGTTAACGTTACACTGCTCAAAAACGTAACGTCACCATCTTAGGACACGTTGCTCTTAGAAATTTATTTGGTAGAGAACACTTGTATAAAGCATTTATTTCAATAACTGTTAATCGACGTGTAAACACAAATGTAGTTGTATTGAATGATTAACTTTTTAAATAAAAAAGTGTTTATACATTTGTGTTAATAGCAAAGTTTATGCATGATTGCAATTTCCGGTGACATTACTAGTCGGTCTTTTCTTTGCCGAAAAGTATATTTGACGTTAGTGCCTAAGGCATAATCACGCGCTCTAAGCCATCAATCGAACGTAGAAAAAAGTCCATCAAATTGTGGTTTGGAAATTTTCACTGCTTTCAACATAAATGATTTAAAGGGACGTTCATGCATCTAGTTGATTACATGGCAGTGCACTTTAACATAAAAAAAGGTATTAAATATGCTGATTGCTTAACAAAAAATGTACGGTATGTCTCGATTTTATTACCAAGATCATGAAGATGCATACTATTTTTGTATTAGTGTTACATTTAAACATTTTAAGGGTGCGGCCAAATTACTATCTGTAGGATTGCAACCATTGTATATAATTTAACACGAGGTCGTAATGTGCTATATAAACCCCGCTACGAAGTAAGTGTATAGACGTCTATAGTAGATTTACAATTAATACACGTCAGTATTTGTCCAAAAGAAAACAAATTGTCTGACAAAATCTTCTGACGTTCCTCAACGAACAATATCAAAATTTGCATGCATAGTTCATTGTGACATGACGTGTAAACTGAGAAAATCTATAACATGCTAGAATAATAAATTTTTCGACGCAGATCTGCTACACATTTCAACGCAAAACATTACATCTTGCAAGTTTAGCTTTGTATTGTATGCAAGATAAGCATGCGTACTTTTTATCATGCAATGTTAAACCAGTGACATTTACTAATGTGTTCGTATAGGTCGCTGGTTAAACGTTGTCAATTTTCACTTAGAATTTTAAACTTGATAATTACAACTAGCTTATCAAAACTAAATGCAGCCTTCTGTTTATAGTTTCCTTTAAAATTGCTTGCGTGTTTTTGGCCTGCTAGATGAAAACATGGTTTCGTAAAATTGCAGGATATGCACGTGTTTGTGCCGTTAGCGTTATTGTCTAGTTAAGCGTTTCGTTTACAGTTTTTTGCTCCGAAATATCGTCAACAAAATGTTAATATTTATTTATTTATTTTATCATTTCTAATATATAACCTTGTTATCTAAATAAGCTAGGACAGACGAAAACTGAAAACAGCAACAGCAGACTGCCAAAAAAATGCCACAAATCAGTGGCTTGTAGCCTCGACCCATTTCGACCCCAAGTTGTATCGTCCTCAGAATTTGTTTTGTAAATGAAAACATCGTAATAAAACCAGCGTAATCTTAAAATAAATAAATAACATAATAAAAGGCTCATCGAAGAACAATAAAAAACTTATTTGTTTGTGAAAATCTTACATCATTTTGTGGGTCGAAATGTGTTCGGATCGAAGTGTCTGAGTGAAAAGCTGGACTTGAGAGAGTTGACAAGATGATTGCTATGTTTTTTATTTTCATAGTAGTAGTTTTCTTTTCGTATCTGCCCAGTTATTCATCAAGAATTTCACGAACCGTAAGTGTGTGCAGGCAAAGAAACATATTATACAAAAGGCGCGTTTGACTAAAATGGTGACAAATTTTCTTATTAACAACATTCGGATAAACACATTCGGATGTTGATTTATATTTTAGGCATTTTCAAACAAACCGACTCTTATATGCCATTTTAAAATAGAAAAATAAATTATATATATAAATTGTAAAACAAATATAATATGATAGATACATTTTACTTGAAATGTATGGTCTTGCCAATATAATAAAATACATATTCATTAGATTTAATCATTTTACTTAATTGTTTATAAGCTACTAGAAGAAACCATATAATTCTGAATTTGTCAAATGTTTTCTATCTTTCTGCCAACTCATTACTTTTGATGTAATTCTTTAACAGCATTTTCCCCCAAAAAATGAACAATCAGAAAAAATTTAAACCCTAAAACTATAGTTCCCACATACAAAGACCTATAGATAACACAGATTGGAAACTCTCGTCTTCGCGATAGCGAAATGCGATAATATCTAACGGCGGACGCGGGTCACATGACATCGATTTTGGAGATACCGGTGTACCTGTAGATTCTTCCCTGTTTCAGCTTCTGTCGGCCATTTTGTTTTAAAGCAATCAATTATGGGCAAAGTCGGTCGCCGCAAACAGACATATTGAATATTTTTTTTTGTAACTAAAATAAGTTTTTATTTTCTGTGTGGATAATGCTTCAGGTTTTGGTAGTTATTATTCTTATGTAATATTAATTTATCGGAATTTGAAAGAGTACAATGGATTTGTTCATTTTCGATAATTTTTGAAAAATTCAAAGGCCCAAACGATTTTTTTCAAAAACTTCTTCATTTCTCATCACAGATTGATTAAGCATACATGCCATACGTCCCGGATCGTCCGGGACAGTCCCGGAAATGCATACACTGTCCCGCAGTCCCGGAAATTTGTCAAATGTCCCGGATTTCAGTAAAACCTGTATGTTCCTTATCTTAGCATGAAAATCTGTACTTGCCACTGATATTGCGTCATCTCCAAAGCAATGCCTGTCCAATTAGGCAAAAACACTACGTGTCAAAATCGATCAATTAACATAATAGGGGGTCCTATTATCTTGTCGATTGTCTCGTAATCACAGTCAAACAAAAGGGGTTAATTCGTTGTGAATTGGCTTGCTCAAATTTGATGGCTGTGTAGTTTTAACGGATTACGCGATGCACATTCATGAATAAATCCAGTTTCACCCGGATTTTCGCGGTGTCAGATTCATTCACACTCATATTGCGACAAACAACACGCCTTTACGCTCAGCGCATACAATGTAAGTTGTAACAGTTTGACGACGTAGGTTACACCACGCACGCCACCCATGACAACGTCTGAATTCATCACCCATGTTACACGCAGTCCACGTTTTAAGTGTATACAGTGACTGAAAATTAAATTAGCACTGAACTATCTCATGTTTATATACGTGTGCTCTTTTCAAACACGCAAAACAAGTGGCTTGTATCTAGTAATGGATGTAGAAATGTTTAATTTGTCAATTGTTTAAGCAATTTACGATGTTAATTATAATTTATTCTTCTTGTTTATAAATAACGTTTTTTTGTGCATTGATCTTAAATGGATGTTAAGTTACATAAGTAATTTAACTTATTGGATATCGCGAAAAAATGCGTACCACAAATACATGTATGACTTCATATATCGCTATTTGTATACATGTCCCGGAAAATCGGCAAATGTCCCGGATAATTTAGCACAATGTCCCTGAATCGGTCTGAAAATTTATGGCATGTATGGATTAAGTAAGATGTTTATGCTATGTGAGATGTTAATCTAGGTATCATTTATAAAAAGTAGACGAAAATAAGGCATTTTAAAGGATTTTGCCTTTGTACAATTTTATACTGTTATTTCATTCAATCATGTTCACACCTGTCACCAAAGTGGTTTGTTTCTTTTTTTAAAACTTTTCTATTTCTCATCCCAAATCGTTGAAGTATGATTTTTATGCTAGGAGAGATGTTAATCTAAGTATAAATTACAAAAACATAGAAGAAAATGTTCAATTTAAAGGATTTGGCCTTATACAATGTTGGTACAATTTTAAGCTCTTTTCCTCTGTTGTACACGATTGCTGTCAAACGTGTTTTTGTTCTTTTTGATAAACTTTTTCATTTTTCATCCCAAATAGATAAAGTCAGATTTTTATGCTTGATGATATGTTTATCTAGGTTTGAATTAAACAAACTGGAGGAAAATGTTCATTTTATAGGATTTTGGCCTTGTACAAAGTTGGTACAATTTTTAGTTCCTATACCCTATTGTACACACCTATCGTCAAACGTGCTTTAGTTCATTGTGAAAACCTTTGTCATTTTTCATACAAACATAACATCTCCTTCAGTTCGCTAATTGATCCGACAATTAACACGCGCGTGAAATGTTGTTGTTTTTTTTCGCGAAATCCTAGTCCATGACACTTAGAGCTTTTATTAATTACCAATAGAAAAAAAACTTGGTTACAAACAAAACTTTAATAACCTATAACTCATGAATAAGATCTAAATAAAAAATAGAGAATCAAAAAATTGAAAAAATCCACAGAATCAATATTGAAATAAGACTAACTGAAACCGTTTTTGGATTGAACGATCATAGCATTTATTATACTGTAATGTTGTTTTTATCAGAGACCTAGATCTATGTGTCCACATATATCTATCTGTTTTGAAATAATATTGTTTTATAAGGTTTTAAATGTTTGAATTAAAAATGTATACAAGAAAATTTTATCAGCAAAAGCCTTTCAAATAAATTATTCAACGGCATTCTCGCCGCGATTTGGAAATTCTTATAGCGCTATTACTTCAACAATCGCGGCATTATAAATTCTTATTTTAGGTTAATATAATCGAGATTTTGTAAAAGCATAATTACTAATGTTCCTATGAAACTTTATTTTATAAAAATCCGATCATTATTGACCAAGTTACAGCCGCCTTTCTATCGCGCCGTTACATTTTCGCATAACTTTGCTCGATAATAGTAGCCGTTGCAACTGGACACGTCGCTATCTTATCGCAGTCGTGATACATCGGCTATCTTCGGACTCCTCCGATTGATTTATGGAATAAATCGTCTGCTGATCCAAAGTGTTCTTATCAGTTTCTCGACCACGTGACCCCGCCGCGAGATAGCCCGATAAGGCGCGAAGTTTCCAATCTGTGTATTCTATAGGTCTTTGCCATATAGAATTGTCTCAATACAAAAGTTTTCTATAAATATTGATTTCATTCCTTCATATGTTTCAATGGTGTGAGGGAATGGCTGAATCTTTAGGGAAATAGCATGTTATTATAAAGAAAAATTTATTATATGAATTTGTTATCCACATGGAAGCTGCATTATGTAAATTATACATACTATCTCCTCTGCCTAACCTACATTTTTACTCAAGGGAACTTGGGTCACATACATGCTTATTGTATGTTTACATTTTTAGCTTGGAGGATATTTAATCTCGCTGACTCCTGAAGAGCTCAACCTTCGACAGCAAGTGAAGGACATGAAGGCAGAGCAGGGCGCCATCAGCATGTCTGAGGAGTTTGCCAGATACATGAAGCTCGAAAGAAAAATTGAAAAACTTGTGGAGCAAGTTAAAAAAATGGGTATAACTTACACTGTTTGGATTTATGTTATTTTAACAAATGGTTTTTATGCCCCCTTTCGAAGAAAAGGGGGCATAGAGTGAACAGGCTGTCTGTCCGTCCGTCTTTCCGTCACACTTTGCGTTTGGGTTTCGAAAAAAGCTCATAACTTCTATGTCCCTTGTGAGATAACCTTCATATTTGGTATGCATGTGTTTATGGACAAGGCCTTTCCATACGCACAAAACTTTTTACCCCTGTGACCTTGACCTTAAACTTAGGGTCCGCGTTTAGGTTTCGAAATGTGCGTTTAGGTTTTGAAAAATGCTCATAACTTCTATGTCCCTTGAGATAAAGCCTTCATATTTGGTATGCATGTGTATTTGGACAAGGCCTTTCCATGCGCACACAATTTTTTACCCTGTGACTTTGACCTTGAACTTAGGGTCCGCGTTTAGGTTTCGAAATTTGCGTAAGTTTCGAAAAATGCTCATAACTTCTATGTCCCTTGAAATAAAGCCTTCATATTTAGTATGCATGTGTATATGGACAAGGCCTTTCCATACGCACACATTTTTTGACCCCTATGACCTTAACCTTTAACTTAGGGTCCGCGTTTAGGTTTCGAAATCTGCCTTTAGGTTTTGAAAAATGCTATAACTTCTATCAGATTGTTTATAGGGGGCATATGTCATCCTACGGTGACAGCTCTTGTTTTACAATATTATTATGCTGTTCATATCCAATATAAGACTGTTACTAATGTTTCAATTTATAGTCATTTTTTATAATACAATTTTAATATACAATTTAAATTGTAATAATGAAAACAATGATAATAAATTAATAGCATGTTTGCCTATCATATTAATTCTTATATGCACTACATAGTTTTAAAAGTGAAACATATATTTTGCAACAATGTGCGTCTGAAGAATACAAAGTTTCTATTTATTGACTTACAGATTGGGATCAATTGTGTGTACATTGTTTGTTTTCAGGATCATCCAGGTCGCAGAAACTGACAGTGTTTTCCATGGCTTTCAAAGTTCTCATTAACATACTCCATGTAAGTTCAACAGTTACTGATTCATGTAAACAAAGTTTGTATCTCAATACAAAATTTGAATGTGAAGGTATACAGTTCAGTTTGACGTCACTACATCGCCCATATTTAGAACCCAACAATCAGTTTTGTACATGTGTTTTTTTTTATTGAACAGGATTCAATACCTGCAGTAAAGATAATCAGACAAATATTGGTATTTTGGTGTTAGAATTTGTTAGAGTTTTGGTATTTAACACTGTAGCGTTTAACACTGAAGTATTAAAGACTGTAAAATATAATTATGTTTTTAACAGACAACTGTTGGTTGTTGAGAGTTGTACTTCTGTAGTTGAATTAACAAAATTAAACACAATATTCTGTTTATAAAAGATGATGGCAATATGGCATTAAATGTAGTAAATTGAAATAATAATGAAAGCTTTTACTAGTATGTAACCCATTGTGTTAGGTCTTATTCCTCCTGCTGTGTCAGCCTGTGAAAGTCAGTAGGAGCCTTGCATCTGGAAAATGGGGCTTAATGCATGTGTATATAGTGTCGTCGCAGAAAAGCCTGTGCAGTCTGCACAGGCTCATCACGGATGACACAGCCCACTGTTTTTGTATTTTCTGTTTTTAGGAAGTCTCTTCTAAGCCAAAGTCAAATTAATGCGGAAAGTGTTATCCCTGATTAGCCTGTGGGAATCTGTGTTAATCTGGGTCGACAGTGTACGCATATGCATGAAACCTGATTTTCAATTCTGAGAGACATTGCAGCAGTCTCCAGGCTAACCTCAGACTTAACAGCACTGCAGGACTGTAAAATTCATTCCACCCACCCTGGCTCAAATCAGTATTAAACTTTTGCTTCAGGCAAATGTGATATCTGAAGTACTTGCCCTACAATGCAAACCTGTTTTCAGATCTATTTATGTCTTTATATGCAGCAGGTTCTTATCTAGAAGAAAAACATAAGACTCTGTTAAGCTTACTATATACATGTAATGCCTTTAAAACTTGTTTGTAACAGTAACCAGACAATTAGTCTAAATAAGTTCAGAGCAGAGATTTTCATAAGATATATCAAAACACTGTATATTTTCACCTTATTTAAAGAAAAACGTTTCCTTTTACTGTGACAAACTTACACGTAAGGCAACTATAAAGTAAGTAAATGGCAACCTGATTTTCACAGCTGGTAGCCCTAAAGGGCTAGTGGCTGTTAATAGAGTTGTACTCCCCTTCAACATATCACTGGAGTGAAATCTTGGCAAGTTAAAATTCAGATAAGTTTGTTGTTAGGTTTGGCTTCTGGATATAAACATGTTCACTGTAAATAATTATGACTTCAAAATGAAATGTGTTACCGTGTAGTTGTTTTAATGAAACATAAAATGAGTGGTGTTCTGAGAAAACTGCAGTCAGCACAGGCTAATCTGGGACGACACTTTACGCACAAGCATTTTGCCCAGTTTTCTCAGAACACGACTCAAATGATCACTGCACAGTCCTGTAATATTACCTATACATGTATTTGTTTTGATAGGCAGTCACGATGATATCCATCATTGTAATGTTCAAGAATGATCCACTGTACATGTTCCCGTCGGACTGGTTTGTTCCTATCAACAGAATAATCGCTTTCCCAACTGGTGTTTCAGGTATATATTTATTAAGTAATGTTTTATTTTTTTTATTTTTTTAAAAGTTTTAGCTAAAGGGTAACTCGCCCTTGAGTAACAAGTTCATGGTTCAAAGCCAGGACTTAGCTGCTGCAGGCTTTTAGTATCATATCTAATGACTCTATTTTTCAAAACATTTTTTGATTCATATATTTTTCATTGTAAGTTAGTTGACTAACCATAATGCCTGAATTTACAGATCAGTGGCGTACATGCCATGGGCCCTTGAGACAAACACAAATTCGTCTTAAGAACTGATAAGGTTATCCATTGCCTAGATTTATTACAATTCAGACAACCAAAGGTACAGTCCTGTGTTGAATAAAAAGTACAGTGAAGATATTTTCAACATATTGACTGAAATAAGTTTTCAAATAAGACAACTAATGACATACATTTGTAGTAACTTTTAGTGTCTATTTAAACATCACAAAGTGTTGGATGCTAGATGCAGTTAGTACTTGTTTATTTCCTAACTCTTGCAGGTGGTTTAGGGGTGACATGCTGGATACTTGTGTGCAGCTCAGTGGTGTCCCGCATCAAGAACTTTGTGAATGTCCAGCCCGCTGCACAGGACCTCAAGATCGACTCCTGATACCATGGCAACTTTGCACAACAATGGAACTGCTAAGGAGTTGCTATGATTGCGGAGAATATTCAGCTGATCAATGCAGATTGTTACCTGTTTATTTAATTAGACTTAACCCTTTCACACTCAGAAGCAAAGTGAAAATGGCTATATGCAAACAGCATAAAACCAGAACAGCCTGTGAGTTACTCGTAGTCTGTTCAGGTTTTATGCTGTTTGCCACTCACAAGTAAATGAAGAGTTTAAAACTTGGATTTAGTAAGAAAGGTCTTTAATTAAATTTAACTTTTTAAGGGACTTCAAATGCGTCAAAATACGTATCTAAGTGGTACATTTTGTAACGGGTTAATAGTGTCCTCATGTTTATAATGTAGCTATTGTAAAATGTGTTGTGAAAACAAAGCTCCAATAGGTGTTATCCAGATCTTCATTACTTTGGAAAACCCATCTTATCTGTAGGTACAAACAATGCTGACCCATTTTATCCACCAATGATAGTTGCATTAAAATAATAACAGTTGAAATGGCCTGTGATTTTGAAAAGATTTTAAATGTGTCCTCTTTGTTTCGCACACAAATTGGTGGGTTGTTCTAACATTTAGACCATTTCGGAGTACATACTTTAAGTAAATCCAACTTGAAGGTTGCAGTGTAGTGGATATGGTGTTTGTTGGCGATCAGGAGGTCTCGGATTGGATCTTTACTCTTTAAGCCAAAGAATTCTCAAGATCTTTTCTTTACACACAAAGCGCTGGTGCTATCAAAGAAACGGGTTTAAAAGTGTGTCAATAAGCTTACAATTGTTGATGCAATAGAGCTGAAATGAATGAGTTTAAACTAATGGAAATCCAATTGTGCACCCTTGTTTGATCTTCGTTTTTAACCAGGTTTTCCGAAGGAAAAAACTGGTTATTAGATTGGCGAATGCGGGCGGGCTGGCTGGCTGGCTGGCGGGCTGGCTGGCTGGCGGGCTGGCGGAATAAGCTTGTCCGGGCCATAACTATGTCGTTCATTGTCAGATTTTAAAATCATTTGGCACATTTGTTCACCATCATTGGACGGTGTGTCGCGCGAAATAATTACGTCGATATCTCCAAGGTCAAGGTCACACTTTGAGTTCAAAGGTCAAAAATGGCCATAAATGAGCTTGTCCGAGCCATAACTATGTCGTTCATCGTCAGATTTTAAAATCATTTGGCACATTTGTTCACCATCATTGGACGGTGTGTCGCGCGAAATAATTACGTCGATATCTCCAAGGTCAAGGTCACACTTTGAGTTCAAAGGTCAAATATGGCCATAAATGAGCTTGTCCTGGCCATAACTATGTCATTCATTGTGAGATTTTAAAATCATTTGGCACATTTGTTCACCATCATGGGACGGTGTGTCCCACGAAAGAATCACGTCAATATCTCCAATGTCAAGGTCGCCACGACTAAAAATAGATTTAAAAAAAAAAAAAAAATTACAAAGGGGGTTAATTTTTTTTGGTCATTTCAAAAGTTCAGTTTGAGTTTTCTCCCTTTATCAGATTTTTTTTTCACAATGAAAACCTGGTTTTGTGACAATTTTGTCCCTTGTTATTGAATTATTATAATAACAAACGTTTGGTAAGAATACCAGGGTTAGTTGAAAAGAGTTTTACATGACCACAAAGTTTGCATAATGTTTTCATAATTTACTTACATGATGCATACATTTCTATTACCAGGGTATCAAAGACCGGGCATTAATGCTTTCAACATTAAATATATTATTATAAGAATCATTTTATAAGTTGAACAGTGTAAGAATCGAACATATCTTAAAGTACGAGTACACGAATGTTCTTCTCCCATTTTTATACGCCCGTTTTAAAAAAATGGGACGTATTTTAGTTTCACCTTGGCGGCGGGCGGCGTCCACAGCAGTGTCCGCTCTCTTATTATCCCCCACCATAGGCGGAGGGATATTGTTTTGGCGTTGTCCGTCTGTCCGGCACTTTTTTGTCTGGAGCCATATCTTGAAAGTGCTTTGGCAGATTTCATTGAAACTTGGCATGAGTATATATATGGATAAGAGGATGATGCACGCCAAATGGCATTGTACACCATCGGATAATATCAGAGTTATGGCCCTTTGTATCTTGAAAAAAATGCTTTTTTTGTGTGTCCGGAGCCATATCTTGGAAGTGCTTTGACGGATTTTATTGAAAGTTGGTATGAGTATATATATGGATAAGAGGATGATGCACGCCAAATGGCATTGTACACCATCGGATAATAACGGAGTTATGGCCCTTTGTATCTTGAAAAAATGCTTTTTTTGTATGTCCGTAGCCATATTTTGGAAGTGCTTTGATGGATTTCATTGAAAGTTGGTATGAGTATATATATGGATAAGAGGATGATGCACATTGGCCTTGTCCATCCGTCCAGAATACTTTTGTGTCCAGAAGTATAATGGCGGCGGATATCAATTCAAAGAGTTTGCTTGTTCAAATAGTTTTCATCCGATCTTCACCAAACTTGGTCAGAAGTTTTATCTAGACAATATCTAGGTCAAGTTCGAATATGGGTTGTGCCGGGTCAAAAACTAGGTCACAGGGTCACTTAGTGCATTTCAAGCATTTAGCATGGTGTCCGCTCTCTAATTGAAGTAGTTTTTATCCGATCTTCACCAAACTTGGCCAGAAGTTGTATCTGGACAATATCTAGGTAAAGTTCGAATATGGGTCAAGCCGGGTAAAAACTAGGTCAAGGGGTCACTTAGTGCATTTCAAGCATTTAGCATGGTGTCCGCTCTGTAATAGAAGTAGTTTTCATTCGTTAATCACCATACTTGGTCAGAAGTTGTATCTAAACAATATCTAGGTCAAGTTCGAATATGGGTCATGCAGGTTCAAAAACTAGGTCACTTAGTGCATTTCAAGCATTTAGCATGGTGTCCGCTCTCTAATTGAAGTAGTTTTCATCCAATCTTCACCAAATTTGGTCAGAAGTTGTGTCCAGACAATATCTAGATCAAGTTCAAATATGGGTCATGCCGGGTCAAAAACTAGATCACGAGGTCTCTTAGTGCATTTGAAGCATTTAGCATGGTGTCTGCTCTCTAATTGAAGTAGTTTACATCTGATCTTCACCAAATTTGGTCAGAAGTTGTGTCTAGATGATATGTAGGTCAAGTTCAAATATGGGTCATGGTAAAGTTATCAAGTTGTGCAACTCTTGTTGTAAATGCAATTTGTGATTTACTGTCATATTAAATTTTAACAATCCTAATGTTATACTACTTAATATATATGCCATTTCTTTATGTGTGGAACAGAAGCCACGCAATACAATATTTGAGTTGAAAGTCAAGGGCATTAAGACCTTTTTACTAAATATACATAAACAAAACTTGTCAAATTTGTATATACCAAGATATTTACCACTTTTAATGCTGTTGCTAATTTCATTTATTTTGATATTAAGATTAACCATTACACAGACAAGTTAAACAGTTGTGGTATGTGGTGCTGTTTACTATCACAGAGGTGGGTAGTTTTATTTATTTCTTTGTTTATAATCGCATTGTGCTACTTTTACATATGTCCTAATATTATTTGATGATTTAGACAGCAAACTCTTTTTAGTGTCAAGTTAAAATGTGATTATTGTATCATATTTTGTACACAAAAGACATGATTAAAAAACAAATTTTAAGGTTTTTCAACGAAACTATCATTAGGGCATTTAGTCTTCACTAATTCTTAACTTTTTTGTACAATAATGTTGAGAGAAAGAAAGCCCAAAATGAGAAAAACTAAAAATTGAGTTATGCGTCTAATTTATCCCTTATTGGTTGGCCATGAATAATGTTACTATTATATTAGTTGATATAGTGCGTTATATTGTATGTAGTTAGTATTATTTTATGTTATGTTGTAAGATCTTGATACATTAAGTGTTAAAAAAATGCATTTAAAAACACCTATGTTTGGTCGATTTGTTGTTTGTGTTGTTGTTTTCGGATGTTTTAATAATATGATTTCTGAACCATCACCCTTGATCTGTTACATCGTTTCTTTTAATTGAAAGTAATGGAACGATTGTTACCTTGACCCCAACAACTGACTTGAAGCACTTATCAAAGAAACGAATTTGAACAACGAGGCAAACACCCGATGATTGACATTCTTTTGACAATACAGTTTTATATGTTGAATCCATCGCTGTCCAATAATTTTCCGGTTTTCTCGTGTTTGGAACTTTTGATTTGTACCGACATATACCTTTTATATTGGATAGCAAACATTGACAAAATACATAATGCTAAAACTTATAACCCTGCGTTTTCCAGTTGTAATATTGCTTCTTGTATTTTTATGACTTTATTTATAATTATTGAAGACATTTTTTGTGTTATAAGTTATATATATGCCCTAATGTATTTGTAACAGGGTACATTTTAAACTATTTACAATAGTATATCTGAAGTAGTATGTACTAGTGAATATATGTACTCGTAGATCGATTGGTTTGTTAATTATTGTTAATGACGTATCTACCATGTGTATCCTCTCATAATTTATGATAGGGCTTTCCACAAGTGTAATTTTGCCCATTTTCTTTGTATGTACAAAATATCCATTACACGCATGTCGCAATGGACCATCCGAGTTGTTACTATTGTGCAATAAATAAAATGATGATAGATAGAATTGTCGTCTCTGTATTTTTTCATAATTTATCAATATAGGTATTTTGTATACCTGTATTGTGTCCTACCAGTTTGTGGAAAAATGCAGGTTATCCTGCAAATGTTAGTAACAGCAGAGACGTTATCTTCGTCTCCCGTAACAGAAACAGAATGTTTTGTTAAGCGTTCTAGAATAAGTCGTCACAGACAGACCTCCCAATAAATATTTTCGTCCACTAAACCAGACGTGCTCAGAGCCTCAGAATTTAGGACAATGTTTTCAGGGTGCAATATTACGTGACTATCTGGGGTTCACAATTAGCAATAAAGGGATGTAAACACATCGGTAAGTGGTGCTTACAATTAAAACAATTTTTCTTAAGAATTTCAACTAATGTATAAAAGACAGTTATTTATGCTGCCTATGACAATGTGAAATGCATCCGAATTACTTTATTTAATAAGCCCGTGTTCTTGGCCACAAATTTGATGTGTAGAGCATTCATGTACACTTATGCTGCACGCAACGTGAAATTTTGGCAACGATTACAGACGTATTAAATGATTTGTTCATATATCTTAATATTTCGACTCAAACTGCTAAACAAATTGTCTTTTATGCGCTAACGATTTTTGCAAATGTGTTTTAATAACTTAAGATATTTGCAAAAATAAAGTGTATACATTCATTCCAGCCCGTGTGTAAACCCCATGTGAACCCCGTTGGTCTTGCACCCTGTTTTATATGGATCAAAATACACCGGGATTCGTCAGACAATACTGACCATATAAAAAGTCGCTTTATTTTGTCCACGGAAGTCGAACTAGTCGTCACGAGCGTTCATAAAGAGTAAAGATACTGTATGAAACATGATTGTTTGTGTCTTTGCATAGATCGTAGATACGAACTTAGGTACTGCCCAACATTTTGACATAATAAGAAGAAGGATAAACGCGTGGCGTTTTGCGATGAGAAAAATTATCGGGGGAAAAATGCATTGAACATATTGTTAATTGTCTGTTTTTGTGAATTAAGAAGCATACAAGTGGCTAAACGTATATTTTTCGGATTTTTCATTTTCGTTGCATTAAATGCTTTAACAAGTATATGAAATTATTTATTAATCTCGGTAAATGCGATGTTGTTTTTTTTTGAATCAGAGTTTATTTACAGGTCCTATCGGCCTCTTCACGAGGTCTTTGAGGTTCGACCTGAGGTAAATGCGATGTTCTAATTAATGACATACATATAGGATCTGGCACGAGTTGTCATACCATACTATATTTTATTAAATGAGTTCAGGAATTTTGTTAGTAATCGAGCCTTTGGCGAGCTTACTAACGAATTTGCTGGACGAGTTTAATGAAATATGGTATGATATGACAACGCGTGTCAGATCCATTTTATCACATGCTTTTAAATGAGCAAATTAAATAAATATTTACGCAAACATTATGATAAATCCCCAATGTTGTTTACATTTCGTGACGTCATTTCCGCAAAATAACAAAATGCGATTGGTCAATAAACAAAAACTAAGCCAATGAAAACGCTTAAAAATGTTGTATTACACATGTGTAATGGCTGTATTACAACAAATATGTAATGGCTGTATTACATGGGAAACAGGGTATAGCCTGTGATAAAAGGCACTATGAATGCAATGGTAATCATAACCAAGGTTGAAATAGATCATCTTCATCACATAATCGCGAGAGTTTACAATACGTTACATACAGACATTAGTTTGTGGCCACGCATTGATAACAGCTGTTGACTGGATATTTTCACTTGTACACACAGAGCTACGTTATCGCTCTTTATCAGAGAATTATTCAGAGTAGACTGGTGTCTCGTCCAGAGTTAACCAACGAGATCATTATGATATTATGTAAAACACGATTACTGCAGTTTCTACGTTGTTTAAAATCGTGCAGTTAGATAAATGTAATTTATAGTTGTGGAAGGTATTCTAAATACAGAGTTCTAAATAAGAATGCATAGTTCTACTTTATAACAAAATTCAACTCATTCAACTACGCTAACAACTTATTCACGTATGCAAGTATACACACTTATAACAAAAAGCTGTATAACACTTCAATAGTTCATCGGTTCATAGTCCACCCTAGCATAGTGCAGCGTTATGTGAGGACACGGTACTTAAATACACGTGTAAACCCGTTTATTCGGGTCCCAGCATTCACTGCTAACTCAAAACTGTTAATTTACTCGGTGGATAAAACAAGGTCAGTGAAACATCTTTAAATTATATTGCTTGGTACATAACAATAGAGGTATATATTAGAGCAGTCAAATAGCTTGCGTGTAAGTCTATATGCAAATGTACGATGCTCTGATGTATAAGCAAACAGAACAAGTAATGTGTTCTTCTGGGCCTGTATACAGTACGATATAACGTAAACTTTCGCAGTGTATCATACAACGGGTCAGTGAAGCATCTTTAAATGATATTGCTTGGTACATAACAATAAAGGTATCTATTAGAGCAGTCAAATAGCTTACGTGTTAGTCTATATGCAAATTTACGATGCTCTGTTGTATAAGCAAATAGAACCAGTAAATGTGTTCTTCTGGGCCTGTATACAGTACGGTATAACCAAAGACCTATAGATTACATTAATCTATAGGTCTTTGGTATAACGTATACTGCCGCAGTGTATCATACAACGGCTGTACACATGTGAAACTGAAATAGTCCATACGTTATACTGCAGTTTCCCCCCCCCCCCATCATTTTGGGAATGGGGCCGGGTCCCTTTGGATTGGGAAAAATCGCGGCGTTTTGACTAAAATTGGGAAATTAGTGTTGTTGTTGTTTTCCTATCAAAAGCTTCAAAATTCCGGATAAAAGTATTTAAATATTATATTTACTAAGGTTCAACTTATATAGCTGGATGGTAGATAAACTAAATGGTGAGATCTAATAAAAACTTCAATTGGGACTTCAAGGTTTCTCTTGGGAAAAATATATAAAAAAAATCCATTGGGAATGGGGCCGAATACCGGTCCCGAATTTAAATGAAAATAACTTGTTTAGTTTCACACCCTAACGGAACATGACACTAACGCATACGTTGAAGTTTAAAAACGTTGCTCATACATTAATATTTTAAACGAGCATTGACAGCTTTAGTTTGGACTGTAGTCTCAAAGCACCCGCTCAATGTAATACATATGTGTTGTAAAAATGAGCTATTTGTAATGTATGCTGGTTTATTTTATCAATAATAGTTGATTTCATACTAGATACAAATAACATGGGTCGACTTGACGGAAAGATCGTCGTGCTGACCGCGGCTGCACAGGGCATAGGGCGGGCGGCAGCGGAGGTAATGGCTTCGGACACCGTATAGGTCGCCAACATTTATCTAACACTGACCTGTATGTAGGACTGTATTAAAGTACCATTTTATAATGAATACATTATTTTGCTGTTTAAATCAGTTTAAATAGCTAAAATACCACCAATATTATTGGTATGTTGTCATTTATTTAGTGAAACGTGCCCGTGAAAAAATCGGGTATCAGTATAATATCTGTAACAATAGGTTAGCAGTAAACAGTAAGCGTGTAATTTATGCTACTGGAGTTCAAAAGTATCAGTTTAAGGATGGCACGCTATAATAGACAATCCCAGAAATCGATATCTCCCGGATTACCCGCCCCTGAATACTCTCGCGCGCCTCCAAAACGGTTTTGAAGAAATAAACATGGACCTATATATGTGTGTATTTGTCCCTACGCAAAACAAGGAAGCGAAACGGGTTTATCAAATATATTTGAGGATTTAAAGAGTTTCTATTATCGATCTGACAACCACATAATAGTTCGTGTTTTTTTTCATTAGTATAAATTACGTAATTAGTAGAAATAAGGTTCATCTGCATTCGTTTAAGAGTAATTACACACAGCATGGACATGGACCTATTTGTGTAGGTCCCTGGCATGAATAAGGTCTTGATTGTCATTTAACATGTTATTTAAAGGTGACGCGTGATATCTTATCTAAATTTCGGTATCAACACATGTGCAGACATGTGGTGTCACGGGCAAACCCATAAACGCTTTTAATCCACACTTGGAACATCGCCTCCCATTGAGCGAATTCGTTCGCGCCTTTATCGCTGATGTTTTTTCAAGAGATGTATGTTGCTGTCATTTATGATCCGTAATTAAAGAAAAATAAATCACTTATTTTGTGCGTGTTTTTTTTATTTTTTAAGCGTAAATTTAAACCGTTTTACGAACATTTAATAAAGACATACGTTTAGGAAATCTAGAGAACACAATTGGAACTATTTAAGTTTATTTAAGGCTCATTATTTTTAATGTTGAACATTTCAATCGTGAATTAAGATGTTATTAAGAAAATTTAATAATATTTCAGACAACATGTAAAACGTTATTTAAATTATAATATAAGAAAGTTGTAGACAAAAGCTGATATGTCCTTTTCAATAAAAAAGTATGACATATCCTGACATCTTACACAGTTTTGCAAGCGAATAACTACGATACTTGTTCATTTAAATCACAAAATTCATTTCCGGCTAGTTTTTTTTGAATTAGCTTGAGAGCGATTTTTAAATAAAAGATTGCTAAAAACACCTTTAGTTTTAGACTAAACTAGATACATAATTTTAATTTAAAAAAAATCTCTACCTGAAAATCTTATAGAGTTTCGAGAACAAAGATTTATGAAACAATTTTATAATCACAAACTTCATTTCGGCTATTGATTTGTATATTACCTTTAAAATGACACTTACAAGGGAAATATTAATAGCGAAATGGTAACTGTTTAGACAAACAAAGAGATGTATTATTCAATTAAAGAAGTCGTCCTAAGTCTTTAATCTTACAACGTTTCTTAATGAATATCTCCGGAAAGTATAGAAAGTACGACATTTAATAAGAAATAATATAGGCTTAAACAAAGGCAGATATCAATTTAATTGTCTACATCGATCTTAAATCTATCTAATTAATAACAAAGATCTATAAAAAAAATATGGTCTGAATGGATGTTTCCAATCTTTATATATTGATAGATCTTTGTTAATATCTCCGGCACTATTTACGCTAAAATCACAACGTTTACTTCACACTTTAGATATTTCTATACCTTTATAATTATGCTTGAATAATTTTATTCCATAAAGAAATACATAAATTTTATACAAAGGCATTATGCTGAAAGGTATACATAAAAATGCCAACTCGGCCTTAAACATTACGTGTTGTCACTAAATAATGTTGCAGAGACACATATTTTATGAATCTATCGTGTATTTTTTTTTTAAATTATATTGATTTACGATGTGATACATATAGACACTTGGTTTCATGTTTCACTTGTTTTCAATCCTAATGTGCGAAGTCATACAGTACTGTTTATTGGAATAAAGCGGGTGTACACTATGATAACGTTGTAATCTGTCAAATTCTTCAGTACCGTTTTCAATCGCGGGTTACGTAATAGCCAATATGGCGGCGCCCATATTATCGATTCTGGGATTGCCTATATACTGCAATATATTTGAGTATAGTTAAGTGCGTTGAAAATCTGTAATAAGGTATGGAACATTTTTATAAAAACAGGAATTATAATAACATTGGACAAATGCATGTACACGTACAATCTGAAGTCTTTTGCGTGGGTCCTAGTATATTCTTTGAGATACACATGGATAGTTGAATAAGAGTTCAAGGATAACAACACACGTTTCCAAACATACGCAATATCAATTTGCTGTTGATCCAGAACAATTGCACACCGCGCTAATTAATATAGACTTGTTATGTTTTTATTTTTGTCGATAATTGTCCAGACGTTTGCCAAGGAAGGGGCCACAGTCATTGCAACCGACATACAGATGGAGAAGCTCAAAGAATTGGAAGCATTAGGTACATTTGCCAAGGCCTTTTTTCTAGAATCTAGGCATAAATGGGTTAAGTTGGTAGTGGCATCTTGTTTTACAACGTTTTGGCTTCTTTTCTTGGAAGTCTTAGATGCTAATTTATTCATTTTTCTAATCATATACTTAAGATTTCCTTATTTACTGTAATTGCTAAACACATATGAAATTTCTGTTTCCTATATTGTTTGTTATTCTTATAAGCATATATTGTAAAAGACTGGTTATTCTGTAATTCCTTAGTATTTTTATATATTGAAAACAATCTGTAATGTTGTTAATAATCACATCCTTTATTGTAAAAACAAATCAGTCTATACATTTTTATATTCATCACACATTAGAAATATTATATGACGAGCATGTCATCAGGTGTTGATTGCCGCAAATTAGACGTCACCGACTCCGCCATGGTCCTCGAGTTTGCCGCCTCCATTCCGCGGTTGGATATTCTGTTCAATTGTGCAGGGTAGGTCAACAGCAGGGCCCAGTTGCTCATAACTCAAAACAATAATCTTATCAAATATATCCGAATAATTCGAGCATAGAAATTAGTTTTCAAGATACACATATAGAAAAAGGTTACCAATTAAGTCACGGTAATAACTTGATCCAAAATTAATGGATGTTAGCTTAACTGGCTGTTAAAGTTTCTAACAACCAGGCCCAAATATGGCAGCATCGCGCGCTGTATTCGGACTCGATGTATCACCTGGTTATACGCTGGGCTGTCATTTAAACCGGATATCGTGATTTCGAATATTAACCCGACACGTATAAAGTTGATTGGGGTCTTTTTTAGCTCATCTATTTTTTGAAAAAAAATTATGAGCTATTGTCATCACCTTGGCGTCGGCGTCGGCGTCCGGTTAAGTTTTGCGTTTAGGTCCACTTTTCTCAGAAAGTATCAATGCTATTGCATTCAAACTTGGTACACTTACTAACTATCATGAGGGGACTGGGCAGGCAAAGTTAGATAACTCTGGCGTGCATTTTGACAGAATTATGTGCCCTTTTTATACTAAGAAAATTGAAAAATTTGGTTAAGTTTTGTGTTTAGGTCCATTTATTCCTTAAGTATCAAAGCTATTGCTTTCTTACTTGCAATACTTACTAAGTATCATAAAGGGACTGTGCAGGCAAAGTTATGTAACTCTGACTGGCATTTTGACAGAATTATGTGCCCTTTTTATACTTAAAAAATTGAAAATTTGGTAAAGTTTTGTGTTTAGGTCCACTTTATTCCTACAGTATCAAAGCTATTGCTTTCATACTTGCAACACTTATTAACTATCATAAGGGGACTGTGCAGGCAAAGTTATGTAACTCTGACTGGCATTTGGACGGAATTATGGGCCCTTTATACTTAAAAAATTGAAAATTTTGTTAAGTTTTGTGTTTTGGTCCACTTTACCCCTAAAGTATCATAGATATTGCTTTCATACTTGGAACACTCGCAAACTATCATAAGGGTACAGTAAAAGAACAAGTTGCATAACTCTGGTTGGCATTTTACGGAATTATGGCCCTTTTTTGACTTAGTTACTTTGAATATATGGTTAAATTTTGTGTTTCGATCCACTTTACTTCTAAAGTATCAAGGCTATTGCTTTCAAACTTCAAATAAGGTTACTGTACCTGGCAAGTTGAATTTTACCTTGACCTTTGAATGACTTTGACTCTCAAGTCAAATCATTAAATTTTGCTAAAATTGCCATAACTTCTTTATTTATGATTAGATTTGATTGATACTTTGACAAAACTACTCTTACCTGACATACCACAATAGACTCCACCCAAACCATCCCCCGTGCCCTCCCTCCCCCTCCCCCCCGAATCCCCCCTATTTTTTTTTAAAGATCATCTCACAAATGACCATCACACCCTCACACTATACCCCCCCCTACCCCAGCCCCCCCAATTTTTTTTTAAACGGTTTAAAAACACAAATATTTATTTTATTATTTTATTTTTGAAATACCGTCCAACCATCGCACCCAAGAATCCCCTCCCCCCCACCCAGCCCCCCCCCCCCACCCAGCCCCCCCCCCACCCAGCCCCCCCACCCCCCATTTTTTTGCATGTTTTTTTTCGCATTTTTGGAAGATAATGTTATAAATGTAAACCCCTACACTATACACCCCTCTTCACTCCACCCCTCCCTCCTTTGTGATTCAAATTGAGAGTCCCTTCACCTTTAAAAAAAAATAGATGAGCGGTCTGCACCCGCAAGGAGGTGCTCTTGTTTTTATATTTTCTGCGGCCGCATCTGCGCAGGAGGTGGCATCTGCGATTCCAGTCTGGAATTTGTCATATAATGAAATACGCATGCACAATTAGTAACGGTTAATCGATTTGGTTCAGCTTGCCCAGTTTGTGTAGGTAAACCATCGAAAGCCGACCGAAATATTGTGAAAACTGCGAAATTCCAAGAAACAGGCAAAATTTGCTTGACCTCAAACTACTCGATATTTTTGTTTTTAGTTCCAATATATACCATTGGTCATAACGCCTCTATACATTCGGTCATTGCGGTTGAAACAAAATACTCGGAAATGTATGTCAAATGTTCCGGGGTATGGATCTATAAATAAAGAAATTCCGATGTTAAAATTCTTTATTTCATATCGGTATGGCGAAGATGGACTGTGCGCCGATTTCGCAATTATTACATGACAGATGACAAATCATTATACCATATACCGGTCGCATAGCAACTTACATGATATATGCAATATAAAGAATGACATGTATATGATGACAGAACATTACATCAACTATCGGTTGCCTAACAACTTATATAATAGTAATATAATGAACATTATCCGATGACATTGGATTTAATGTTGTAATACTGATTCAAAGATAACAATACTGAACAAATGATAGTTTACACGTTCAAAATGCAAAGTTCTGACTTTGGCTCGCAAGTTGTACATTTAAAACTTTTGTCTAGGGGTTATTTTAGTTATAATTATCATTGAACTCACATGTACATGTACTTCAATTACCTTACAAAGATAACATACAATACTATGAGTAAGAATAAGCAAACAAATCTATATTGTAAGGTGACTGTGTCTCTCATTACAAGTAATAGATCTCTAATTATTACGTAATATTTTGTAAAGAACACTTAATGGTATTAAACATGACACTAATAACAACGTATCCTTTAGTATTTTAAAGTACCGACGCATGCATCTAATAACAAAATACTATGAACAAGGAAATAACTGGACATACATTGAATAACAACGCATTCGACAGAATGGGACCTTAATACTGACTAGTTGTAGTTTGCACGCAAAATGATGTTTGAAGATCATCTACACCGCCACACCCCCCCGTAAAACAAATGTCGTCCCGACATTTGCAATAATACTTACTGAGAGGCAAACTGACATTAAAACGGCATACATAACTACTACTAAAACTACCTCTAATACTACATTATGTTTTTCCTACTATAATATCAAGACAATTAAACACATGAACTTGGCATATTAAATATACAACGTTCGACAATTTCAAAATAACATCATTTTTCCCTTGACAAAGTTCCAAATTCCAACCAGAGACACCACACTAAGGCGATCGCTTTAGCCTTACCTCTAATCCTAACAACGATACTCTACTCTGCTGAGCCGCATACCCGAACAGCAATACTCTACCCTAAAAGTCGGGTTCGTCACCAAAACGACAATATAGTCACACTGCGTAAATATTACAATAAAATAGGTGAGGGGTGATCAAGCCCTACATTTGTCAATTTCAAACATATCGACTACTTCCTCGCTTCAACCTCTGAATCCAACCCTCAGGCGTAAGTCATCCTGCTCAAGGCCCCCTCTCATCAGGCGTAAGTCATCTTGTGTCCGTACATTAGAGGTATTCACTAATGGAGTCTGACTAAAAGAATAGGAACACTTACCTCGACATAAGGTGGACTATAGTAGCATTATATGCGAGAGATCTCCGGATGATTTCCACATATGCATTACCCATATTCACCTACCACCAATTATCGATTGGGTACAACCCACAGGATACATTCATAACTTGATGGTACCCTGGCTTACCAAGTTCATCGTACGTGAGTCTCATATTGGGCTTTCTCTGCCTTGCTATTCGCCGAGGCTCATTCTCATCAGTTTCACTATCTGAACCAGTATCATGGAGCTCACCATCTTCTTCATCGGTACTCTGAATCTCATCAACATCACTGACCTCTACAGCGACACTACTATGATCATCAATCGAATGATCTCCACTTGAAACGAGTTCTTCAGCTTTTTCATCAACATCGCTCACTTCTACGGCGACACTTCTGTGCTCATCAATTGAATGGTTTTCGCTTGGAACAAACTCTTTCGCTTCTGGGTTCAAAGAATATTCCCTCAGTTCCAACTCCATCAACGATTCGTACCCAGTTGCACTTGAAGATGTTCTACTAGCCTTATCCGCTTGTATAACTTCCTGTCCTTTATACATCGGCATGGCTTGCTCCTTAGCGTTTTCTCTTGATGGTTTAACATTTAACCTTTTACCCTCAAAAGTCACAAGGCAACATTGCGTCTCTATGCATTACCTTACTCTTTCCATTACCTATTTCCGGTTTAATTTCATATACAGGAGAATCCTCGGCCATTCGTTTCACAATTAAGTAAACACTATCCTCCCAATATGATCTAAACTTACCGGGACCTCCTCTTTCTCCGAAATTCCGCACCAGAACCCTGTCATCAGGTTGAAGAGATTGGCTTACTCTTGCCCGATCGTGCTTCTTTTTCGCATCTTCTTCTGCTTTACTTACCTTCTCTCTAGCTATCCCAAACGCCTCTTGAAGACCTGCCTTCCACTTCAAGACGTAACCTCTATGCGTTTCTTGGTCAGTCGTTTCATCTTGACCAAACACTAGGTCGATTGGTAATCTTGGCGAACGACCGAATAAAAGGGAAAATGGCGCATACCCAGTAGAATCATGTTTAGTACAGTTGTATGCATGCGCTACCTTATTCAAATGGCTCTTCAAATCTGTTCTTTTTTCCTTGTCTAGTGTTCTCAGCATTCCCAGAAGTGTTCGATTAAACCTTTTTACCTGTACATTCCCTTGTGGATGGTACGGTGTGGTTCGAGAATGGGTGATACCACAAAACTTCTCTAGACTTAAAAACAGATGGTTCTCAAACTCCCGACCTTGATCATGGTGTAACCTCTGCGGAAATCCAAAGCGCATGAAGAAGTCGTTGAACATTTTTTCTGCAGCAGTTCTACCTGACTTGTTCCTCGTTGGGTATGCCTGTGCGAAACGGGTGAAATGGTCCATAATGACGAGTATATACTCATAACCACCCTTGCTTCTCTCTAGATGGAGATAGTCAATTGACACTTATTCAAATGGGTAAGATGTCCCTATCGGCTGCAATAGTGCCTTACGAGGAAGATTGGCTCTCTTGTCCTTTAAACAACCTCAAACCTCGGTAATGAAGTGGTGTATGTCTTCTTCCATTTTTGGCCAATAGAATCGAGCTTTTACAAGGTCCACTACCCGTTCTTTTCCAAAATTACCCATTTCTTCATGTAGTTCATAAAAGACACGCCGATGGTATTGTTTCGGAAGGACTAGTTGTTTGGAACTATTAGTTCTTCTACGCAGAAGTTCAGATCTATCCATGAACAACTTACCTCTCTCAGTTTGCAATTGTCTGACAAACCGTGGTCATTACCGTTAAGGATCTGATTCTCTGACAACATTCTCACAATAGCACTGTCTATCTGCTGTGCCTTTCGAATTTCGTCTATGGAAAATCCTTTAAGAGTTGGTGTGATATTCTTACCTTCATCTGCATCAGCTTCATCAGTAAGCAGCATCTCCCTTACACTTCCCATACTGCTACGATTTAAACTTACCCTCACCCATGTATTGGTTTCATCCATTGTGGTTTCTTTAGTGCAACATGTGTGATACTCATCAAAGTCAGTTGGCATACGTGACAGGCCATCAGCATCATTATTTAACTTGCCAGGTTTATATCGTATTCGAAATTTGAAGTCGGCCAGTTCAGCCAACCATCGATGTCTTGTTGCATCAAGCTTTGCAGTCGTTTGGATGTATGTCAACGGGTTATTGTCACTGTAAACCGTGAACCCTGGACAGTAGTACAAGTAATCTCTGAACCGCTTTGTTACCGCCCATTTAAGAGCAAGGAACTCTAATTTTCCTGAATGTAGATGGTAATTTGATTCTGCCGGCGTTAACGTTCTACAGCGTAATTTCACACCTGTCGTCTGCGCGTTGTGCGTCAAAGCCGATAATTACACCTTTGTCGCCTGCGCGTAGCATGTTAATTTTATAATGTCGTCAAAAGCCGACGACGAGGCCGACAACACATGCATGAACATGATATCTAATCAACGTGTGACCACATGCATCAACGACGTAAGGCAGTTCTGCGAGCAAAACACGGGCGGAAGCCAGTTCTTCAATTTCCTTGACAAATTGGAGAAATATGTTACACGCGTCCAGTTTAGTGCTGCTAACGCCGGTGTTCAGAAAGACATCGCGTCTTATTTAAAAAAAAGTGAATTCATTTCCGAAAATGTATGCATATGTATTTACATGTATGATGCGCAATGCATTATATTTTATATGTTCTGTAATTAGAGAAAGATAAAAAGAAGAAAAAGAATCGTTTTATTCCTCCGTTTGTTACAAGTAGAAATATATTGCTATCTGACTAGTTTACGTTTTTAAGTAAAACAATTATTAAAAGTACAGTGTGACCGAACCATGCGAATTCCACAATGTTGTATTTTTTCAGGATCAAAGAAGTCGTCTGTCAAATGTTTATTTCGAATAATCGTTAATCCGAAGTTTTTTTAACGGTCCCGACGACTTCGAAATAACGGTGTTGAAGTGTACTTCCATATGCGACTACTGCCATCTTACCATCGTTCTGTGCCTAATACAAAACGCTACGAAGTCCAATCTGAGACGCATCCACGTGAAGTTCGAATTCTTTGTTAAAGTACGGATAGGCAATAGTCGGTCTTGTGCATAAAACGTCAATGATTCCCTCCATTATCATTTGATGAACCGATGCTCAGTCAACCTTTTGTTTAGAAGACACCTGACCATGTTTCGCTGGTACCTTACCTGCGTTCAAAAGGTCATACAGTGGTTTCGCCCTTCTTGAGAAATCTTTGACATACCGCCTGTAATATCCCAGAAATCCCAGCACCTGACGGACGTCACCTACCGTTTAAATAGTTCTTGATTTTAATGCTAAGACGGCCGAAACGTCAGCTGGGTCCATGCAATACCCTTTCTCAGAGACCAAATGCCCAAGATATCTTACCTGTTTTTTGAACAGTTCACATTTCTTGAGTTTTAGCTTTATACCTTTAGCCTTGAGCCTCTGCAGTACAGTTTTCACATCGATCAGATGTTGCTCAAACGTTTTGGAGAAGATCAAGATGTCATCGAGATACGGTATGCAAATTCCGTCTCTCAGACCTTCAAGACAACTTTCTTATCCACTCATAAAAACCCCATGGAGTGGTAAATGCGGTAATAGGACGACACTCTTCCTTAACAAAACCCTGATGGTAAGCTTTACCCTGATCCAAGACTGTGAACCATGAAATACCTCCTAGACCATCAAGTGACCCATTATTGCTGCTTCTTCCTGTATTTGCGCGATGATTATCTGAGATATTAACTCTATGATTCTATATTCTCAAATCTTTTCTATAAAGAAGGAATGTAGTTGACAATTGTTAATAGTTTTATTTGATCGTTCGTCAAAAAGTTGTAATTCTGTTACTCTTGTATCTTCAATGCAATTGAGTAATTAAATAGTAATTAAATTGAATGCGTTTTAATTCCCTTTTATTATTTTTTAATTTGAGTTACAATGCTATGACGTTAAATTTTATTTTCACTTAAATGTATTATGAATATTGCTGGGCCAAGTGTGAGGTTGAGCGCTCTATAACCAGGTTTAAACCCCCAATGCTTTGCATTGACCGTTCCAAGGCGGTGACCCCAGCTTTATTCATATTTTGTGTTTATGTTGGTTTGTATTGTGCTGTATTGTGCAGTTTTGTACTGTTTGGGCAATCGGTCACTTGCCTTAAATAAAGGACCAACTAATTGTTTTTAATGAAAATTCAATACTGCTCCAGCAGCTGGAGTTTCACTTCTTTATATTGTATCCGAGGGATCGGAATCTGACCTTGAATAGTCTTGTTATTTAATTGGCGATAGTCAATGCACAGTCGTAAGGATCCGTCCTTTTTACTTACACAGACTATTGGAATTGAATAAGGAGACTTTGACTTTTTTATCCAACCCTTATTCACTAAGTCTAAAATATAATTTTTTACCTTTTTTTGTAACGGTGTTGGCACGGACGTATAGGTGTTCCGTACGGGTTCACTATCTCAGAGCTTGATCTCCATTTCAAGGTCGGGTGCAAATCCCACATCATTGTCTCCTTTTGAGAAAGCGTCCTGTTCTGCGAGGAGCATCTCCTGTATTTGTCTTACCTGGTCCGATGTCAACCCCTCAGTGTTCACCATATCTAACTGAAAAGCGTCATCACTTATCTCTTCAGAAAAACCCACTTCACACTGCACACTGTTGACTGTCGGCTTGGGCTGTATCTGATTACGCTTATCAGTCAGGGTAATATATGACTTAATAGTAGTAATGGAACCTAACACCTGTCTTTTAGGAAGTACGATGTCATGATAAGAATTATTTTCGATAGGAACCTCAACCGAACAAGTGGAACCCTTAGGTACAGTTACAATAACTTCATGTGCAATTAACCCCTTCGGCAACGACTCAATTGCTAGTTCAAAGTATGCCGTGTTTGTCTCAAATACAGTCTTACAATGCATAAAACACTTTACCCATTTAGTGGTACCAGCTGGTATTGTTACACTATTTTTACCTATCTTTACTTGTCCATAATCGGACTCATCTCTTATCAATTTACACAGGGAAACTGCGGCATCTCTTGACAAGCAATCAATTGCATCAACCAGTCGTTGACCCATTATATCTTCACCAACCAAGTCTTGGTAGATAGTTATGACATTGAAACCAATTATTGGTTTATTGACTGAGTCAATACTGGATACCAAAAATGGCACGTCAAGAGACTCCGACTGTTTTCCAATTTTAAATTGTATGTTCACAAAACCATCATAGGGAATAACGTCAACACTTGCAGATTCAATGTTTAAACCAGTTATGTGAGTTATAGGCTGAATCTGAACACCTAGATCTTTACACAGTTTAGATGGTATGATTGACACCTGGGCACCAGTGTCCCATAGACAGTGAATGTTGGTTTCATTTAATGAACAATTAACTACACATTTCTCTCCCACTAGATTTACAATTTTGTTCTTCACTGAAGATATTAACGGAAATATATTGCCCTTGGTGTTTAGAAGGTTACTAGTATCACTATGTTTGCCATTTTCTAATTCTGTTATTCGAGTATTTATGAGATTAATATCTAGGGGAGTAGTTTCTGTCCTTGTGGCCACTGGCCTCCCTGCGCCAGTGACCCTTTCCCGTTTAAAGATTCCTTTCCATGAAAACACCCCCGGGCCATGTGGCCTGCTGATCCGCATTTGAAACAGTGGTCACATCTCTATCTATTGTTAGTGACACAATCTTGACAAAATCCTCTCTTCTTTTCTTTTCCACGTCCAGTCTTTTGCAACGTGTTAACTTGTTCTTGGAGTTTCTTGACCATATCCTCGATGGATTTCATATTATCGTCAACTTTAGCACTCGAAACAGTTTTTGTCTTGACTTTCTGCTTATGCTCAGTTTCAACCAGGTTGATTTCATTTAGAGCTTTCATAACTTCGACGTCTTAACCCCTGGAACTAGCACAGTTCGTAGTCGGTGCCTTATATTGTCGTCCCTTACCTGTCTGTAAAGCGTGAATAAACATCCTTTCGACGAGTGTTACATCGTATGGAATGTGGTCCTCTTCTGTAGACGCCGTGATCAGTTTTTGTTTCAAATATAGCGACCTCATCAAAAACTCTGTTTCTGATTCGTGGCTTCCTTGTGACAAGTTACAAAGTTTCTTGTAAAGTTCTGTATGGGTTTGACCCTTAAAATATGATTGCAGTATCTCCTTAAGTACATCCTTGGTCAATGCATCTCTACCTTCAACATAATGCCTTAATTTCGACCCGGCTTGGAATGCCCTGATCACACCCTCCACAACTTCTCTATCGGTGTGTCCTTTTGCAAGTCCGTTTGCTATTTGTCTCCTCAAACTGGCGAAACTCTAACCCCCTGCATCTGCGATGGTACCATGCACCTTAAAGTCCTTTTTGAAAATGGTCGGAACGCTAGGTACCACAGGTGGTGGCGTTGGTGGCTTTGATGGGACCGTCCCACCATGCCCTGTAATACTGACAGAAACGGGTGGCACTGTTGGAGGCGTTGTCGCACACACTTCTTTAACATGCTGCTCTAGTTCTTCTCAAAGATTAATTTTCTTTTCTTCATTCTTTTCTATGATGATGTTTGCCAGTTGCTCTTCTAAATATTCAACTTGTTCATATGTCGTAACTGAGTGAACAGTCGGTTTTGACGTCACAAGTTTGATCAGTGCTGTCAATCGATCCGCCTCCAGGTTATATATGATTTTTCTGATATCGACTATTTTCTTCCTGGTACTGGTCGGATCCATCTTGATGTTGTTGTTGTTGTTGTTGTTGTTGTATTAGATTTAGATCCCGGACAAGCCCCCAAAATGTTCCGGGGTATGGATCTATAAGTAAAGAAATTCCGATGTTAAAATTCTTTATTTCATATCGGTATGGCGAAGATGGACTGTGCGCCGATTTCGCCATTATTACATGACAGATGACAAATCATTATACCATATACCGGTCGCATAGCAACTTACATGATATATGCAATATAAAGAATGGCATGTATATGATGACAGAACATTACATCAACTATCGATTGCCTAACAACTTATATAATAGTAATATAATGAACATTATCCGATGACATTGGATTTAATGTTGTAATACTCATTCAAAGATAACAATGCTGAACAAATGATAGTTTACACGTTCAAAATGCAAAGTTCTGACTTTGGCTCGCAAGTTGTACATTTACTACTTTTGTCTAGGGGTTATTTCAGTTATAATTATCATTGAACTCACATGTACATGTACTTCAATTACCTTACAAAGAGAACATACAATACTATGAGTAAGAATAAGCAAACAAATCTAAATTGTTAGGTGACTGTGTCTCTCATTACAAGTAATTGATCTCTGATATTAATTATTACGTAATATTTTGTAAAGAACACTTAATGGTATTAAACATGACACTAATAACAACGTATCCTTGAGTATTTTAAAGTACCGACGCATGCATCTAATAACAAAATACTATGAACAAAAAAGGAAATAACTGGACATACATTGAATAAAAACGCATTCGACAGAATGAGACCTTAATACTGACTAGTTGTAGTTGGCACGCAAAATGATGTTTGAAGAGACAATAACACAAACATGGAAACTAATCTGAATGACCATTATATAATCAAACTAACAATAACTCATTCATGTATGGACTTCAAAAAAACATTTGATTTGTTTAAACAACACACACTATAATAAACAACCATACACTGTTAATTCCGTGTTTCTTGTACTTTACCATGATGTAGGGATCAACAATATATACAGAGGGAATGATAAATTGCATTTATTTCCTGAGATTGCATATTAAGTTGTATTGGCTACTTCACTAAAGAACCAGACAATTACGTAAAGGAAAAACGCACCGAGCTAACTGTAGTGTTGTGTGTAAATGAATAGTTGAATGTAACCTGTGGTGTTTTGGTACGACTAGGAGTTTGGGTAATGAACGCTTTCTGAGTAGCATGGTCTTGTTGTCTTTAAACCCGTAATTGGCCATTTATAACGTGCTTGTACGAGCTACAACACTAAACTGGCGACGAGGATGGCCAACCTTCCTCCATTTCCTTCGTTCAACATCCATGACAGCGGCGACACGTCAAATTCTTCGTCAAATTCAGCCGGCGTACGGTGGCGTAAGTGGACGGAAAAATTAGACAATTTAATCTGTGCACTGGACATTGATATTGACAAGCGCAAAAAGGCTCTCCTTCTGCATTACTGTGGCGAAGAGTGTTTCGACATATATGACTCGTTCACTGATGAACAAAAAGGGGTAGGTTCTACTAAAACTGTACAGAATGAAAACGGTGATAACATAGAAACCCCTGACGAATATGGAAAATTGTGTTCCTCATTCAAAAACTATTTCACTCCGAAACAGAATCTTACCTACGAAATCTATAAGTTTAGGCAGTCGAAACAAGAATCTGGTGAGTCGATCGACACCTTTACACAAGGCTAAGAACCCTTGCAGCGACATGTGAATTTCACAACAAGGACACTGAGATCCTTAACCAAGTTATACAAGGATGCACGTCTACACGCATCAGACGTCGAGCTCTGCGAGATAACTTTACTCTTGACAGACTTATTGAAGAGGCTCGCGCATTGGAGGTTTCCGAGGTTAGAGCGTCTGACATGGAGGGACGGCAAGCAGCTAACGCTAACGCTATCCACACTATCCCTGGTGGTTCGCGTGGTCGTGGTGTATCTTCGCGTGGTCGTGGTGTGTCTTCGCGTGGTCGTGGTGTGTCTTCGAGTGGTCGTAGTGTATCTTCACGAGGTCGTGGTTCCTACAACAACCCATCCCAGGCATCAAGAACTGGCACTGACTGTCGTAACTGTGGTGGCAAACATGTAGACCGGAAGTGTCCGGCATTTGGGAAGAAGTGTCATCATTGTGGCAAATTAAATCATTTTCAAACAGTTTGCAGATCAAGATTACAACATGTGAACTATACAGAAGCCAGTACTTCAGAAGCTACACAAAATAGTTCTAGTGATGAATCTGTATTTAACCTTTGTTGTACAAATTCTAGCATACCCTCTGTTTGTGTTAATATTTTTAACAGTGATGTTAAATTTTTGATTGATACTGGTTCTAGTGTAAATATAATGAATGAAAATATTTACAATAACATGAGCAGCAAACCTTCTCTTCAACAGCCTGTACCATTGATTTTTGCATACGGTGCATCTCAACCTTTAGATGTTAAGGGTTATTTTAGAACAACCATAAGGGTAAAACAGTTACTGCTGACATGTATGTTGTAGGTAACACTGACTCTAGGCAGTCCAGCTGTCTCCTTGGGGCCAAAACTGCTCAAGCTCTGGATATTGTTCAGTTTGCATTTTCTTCGTTTGCAGCTTCAAGTTCTATTCCAGATCAGTACCCTTCTCTGTTTGATGGCAAGATGGGCAAGATAGAGGGCATCTCTGTGAAACTGCACATTGATCATGATGTTCCCCCAGTGACACAGCGTCATAGGCGAATTCCATTCCATGTACGCAAAGATGTTGAGGCTGAACTCAAGCGTCTTGAAGACCTTGATGTTATTGAGCCTATTTCAGGTCCCACACCCTGGGTAAGCCCCGTTGTAGTTGTCCCCAAAAAGTCAAAAGGTGTTCGTGTTTGCATTGACATGCGTGAGGCTAACAAGGCTATCTCTAGGGAGAAACACCCTATGCCAACTGTGGAAGAACTTATGTCAGATTTGAATAGTTCTACAGTATTCAGCAAACTTGATCTGTCCAACGCATATCACCAACTTGAACTTGATGAGTCCAGCAGGTACATCACTACTTTTGTCACTCATGTTGGTTTACGGCGCTACAAACGTCTATTGTTTGGTGTGAATGCTGCATCTGAAATTTTCCAGAAGACGGTTGCAGACCTCCTTGCTGACATCCCTGGTGCAAAGAACTTGGCAGACGACATCATTATTCATGGTAAATCTCAGTCAGATCATGATCGAGCACTTAGCCTTACATTGGAGCGACTGAACAGATGTGGTGCCAAACTCAACAGAGATAAATGTGTCTTTTCTGTAAACAAAATCTCTTTCTTTGGCCATGTTTTCAGCGATACAGGTGTTTCGGCTGATCCAGAAAAAATTAAGGCTATTGTAGGTCACTCAGCTCCTCAAAACCCAGCTGAAGTAAGATCTTTCCTTGGCATGACGCAGTATGTTTCTCGATACATACCTCACTATGCAACCATGACTGAGCCACTCAGACGTCTCACTAGGCAAGATGTTCCTTGGGATTGGTCAAGTGATGCCCAAAATGCTTTTGATAGTTTGCGATCTGCTCTGTCTAGTACTAAGGTGATGGCTTACTTTGACCAGAACAAGTCAACTGAGGTTCTTGTTGATGCATCCCCTGTTGGAGTCGGAGCGATTCTCACTCAGGAAGGTAGAGTTATATGTTACGGAAGCCGTGCACTCACAGACGTGGAACAGCGATATTCACAAACAGATCGTGAGATGTTAGCTGTTGTTTATGGTGTTGAGCACTTCCATCTGTATCTCTTTGCTTCTGAATTCAAGGTGATCACAGATCACAAACCCCTTCTAGGTCTTGTGAACAGTCGTAAACCTGCTTCTGCGCGCATTGAGAGATGGCGTCTTCGGTTGATGCCGTATCAGTTCACACTCGAGTATCGTCCAGGTAAAGATGACCTGAATCCTGCTGACTATATGAGCAGGCACCCATTCACGAAGCCAAAACGTGATAATGCAGCTGAGGCTCATGTTGCTTTCATTGTCCAGAAGGCAGTACCGAAAGCTATGTCCTTACAGGAGATTCAAACCGCAACCAGAGAGGATGCTACACTGCAGAAAGTTATGACAGCCATTCAGTCCGGCAACTGGTCTCACTCCGATTGTACGTCCTTTGTCAGGTTTCGAGATGAGTTTTCGATAGTAGATGGTGTTATTTTGCGTGACCACCGCATTGTTGTTCCCACTTCCTTGCAGCAGCATGTTGTCGAAATTGCTCATCATACCCACCAAGGCATGGTTAAGACAAAGCAACTAGTTAGGGAGAAGGTGTGGTTCCCCGGCATTGATAAGATGGTTGAGGATGCGGTTAGATCTTGTATCCCATGTCAGGCTTCATATCCCGGTCCAAACAAACGAGAACCTATCTGTCCTACAAAGCTTCCTTCTAAGCCATGGGAAGAAGTTGCTGTTGACTTTGCAGGTCCTTTCCCATCTGGCCAATACTTGCTTGTTGTAATGGATGAACACAGCCGGTTCCCAGAAGTGGAGATTGTTTATTCGACAGCTGCCAAAGTTGTTGTACCTAGATTGAAGTCTATCTTTGCTCGACAAGGATTTCCCTCTGTCCTGAAGTCAGACAATGGTCCTCCATTTCAGGGACAGGAATTTGCAGAGTTTGCTTCTACCTGTGGGTTCAAACACCGAAGAATTACTCCTCTTTGGCCTGAGGCCAACGGAACTGTAGAAAGGTTTATGGCCACACTTAACAAGTTTGTTAGGGCTGCAGTTGCTGCGAACCGTGATTGGAGAGATGAACTTCATGATTTTCTCATGCACTATAGAGCAGCTCCCCATGCATCCACTCAGATATCCCCCTTTGAAGCCCTTGTTGGGAGAAAGATGAGTATGGGACTACCTGAAATCTCAAAGCCTGTCTATCCTGTTTCTGTCTCTACTCGTTTGGCGATAAATGATGCAAACAGTAAGCAAAAGATGAAACAGTATGCAGACAGCAGACGTCACACAAGTCCGTGTACATTGATAGCAGGTGACCAGGTGCTGGTCAAACAGCGTAAGGTTGACAAACTTACACCTCCATATAACCCTGACCCTTACACAGTCAAAGAGAGACGTGGAAGCATGGTTATCGCTGATAGGAATGGTCATACCATTACTCGCAATTCCTCACATTTCAGACCTGTTAATGCTAGTATTCCTGATCCTGATCCTGAGGGTGAACCTGAAAGCATTGTTGAATGTCCAGTCCCTCAGTTACCTGACCTTGGTTCGAGTCAATCTGATTTGTCTCCTACAATGACTCCTGTTCCCTTGCGCAGAAATCCACCTAGAGCAGCGGGAATGCCTAAGAGACTCTGTGATTTTGAACTGACATAGGTTAGCAGTGTCTGTTTTATTCAAGATCATGATATTTGAAAAATCATTGGAAGTTTTGATATAAGTTTAATTTTTGTTTAAATTGTTAACATTGTTAAATGATTGTTTTATCAATGTAAAATAATAATCATTTTACGCCATGATCATTTATAGGCAATGACAAGCTATTAAACTTAAGACATTAGGATTAAGTTAATAACATTATATTGTTGTATAATAATTAAACAAAGTATCAAAAGGATTTCCCATTAAGCATATGGCTGCTAATGTTTATTGTCTATTCAAGTAATCTTTGATTATATGCCTGAACCATGAGTGTATGTTGAATGTGAGTTGTTTATTATTACCATTATGACTTACCTCCCACATAAATACTTATGCTTTGAACAATTGTGTGAAACTTTAGATTTCCTTGATATGTTTAAGTAAAGAAACTTTTATCAGAGTTATTATGAGAGTGGAGATTTGATTAATCTATAAGGACTGTGAAGTTTTGTGTTTTATTTACATGGACATTGAAACAAATTACTTTGATTACTTATTTTTTTTAAATGTTGCTCAGTAATTTGTTTAATTTAACTTTATGCAGTTTTTCTTTAAAGGTGGGGAGGAATGTAGTGTTGTGTGTAAATGAATAGTTGAATGTAACCTGTGGTGTTTTGGTACGACTAGGAGTTTGGGTAATGAACGCTTTCTGAGTAGCATGGTCTTGTTGTCTTTAAACCCGTAATTGGCCATTTATAACGTGCTTGTACGAGCTACAACACTAAACTAACCAATCAGAATCTACTACGACTGGTCCCACGTTTCCATATTAGGCGCTGAGGTCCTTGTCGAGAAACGGCACGGCCTGAACAAAGCAAATGTATGATTCCTAATTTACTGGTTTAAACACATAATTGATGATATTTCAGTCTCGATTTTTTAACAAAGAGGGCATTATGAACAAAATAATAATGTCCCGTTGAAAGTATATATCAATACGATATTAAGGGCATAGTGAGGACAGAAAGTAAAGAGTATACGTACCTATAAATAAAGAAATTCCGATGTTAAAATTCTTTATTTCATATCGGTATGGCGAAGATGGACTGTGCGCCGATTTCGCCAACAGATAAACTACCGAAAAGTTGTTAAATTACTAAAAATTTGAAGGGGGTACTTATTACTTACCATCTACACCGCCACACAAACTCTATACAAAAAGTGTTAGATAGGTGAGCGGCAGTGCATGCAGGAATGTGTATTAATATGAATAAACTCCATACTGCGCTCAATACTCCAATAGCGAAAGTTCGTTGAATTCGGATAATATTTCAATCACAGATTTAGCTTGTCGCGCTACGAACTTATTTAACCACAAGGAATATTCACGCTTTCAACATTTGAGGTAAAATCCGAAAATTGCGTTTTTTTCCATATAGACTATATAGGATCTGGCACGAGTTGTCATATCATACCATATTTTATTAACGAGTTCAGGAATTTTGTAAGTAAGCGAGCCTTTGGCGAGCTTACTAACGAATTTCCTGGACGAGTTTAAGAAAATATGGTATGATATGACAACGAGTGTGAGATCTTTTTTATCACATGCTTTTAAATGAGCAAATTAAATAAATATTTACTCAAATATAATGATTTATTTAATGCTTTCAGGTGGTTTATAGAAAAATATCAGTGAAATAAATCTGGTATTTCACTGTTGCAAACAGTGAAAAATAACAGTGACAAATAACGATATTTTTGACTGTTTTACTGTGAAATGACGTCATTTTTTCGACGAAATTACGTCATAAATCCAGCGACATTATCCAGTTAAACTCTTTTACAATGTAAATAAACGTTTATAAAAGCATAAAAGAAAAAGAAAAATTGTTGGATTCGTTGGAATATCGATTTTAATTCACTCGTGATCATAAACAATACATATTTTCACTCGTGGCTGCGCCACGAGTGAAGATATTATTGTATATGATCACTCGTGAAATAAAATTGATATTCCATCGAACCCAACAAATATCCTCTATAAATCCCGATACATTTCGTGACGTCATTTGACGTTGCAACGTCCTTTCAGCAAAATTAGAAAATGCGATTGGTCGGTTCACGAAAACTAAGCCAATGAAAACGCTTAAAAAAGTATACTACATGTTAGATAAAATATATGTAATGGTTATATAACATGGGTAACAGGGTATGGCATGTGATAAATATATATAGGTAAAGAGTTTAGTATTATATTTATTAATATCAAAAACGCTCAACTGCTACGGTCTTTCTCCGTCAGGTTCGTATTCAACGGCACCATACTGGATACAGAGGAGAAGGACTGGGATTTCTCCATGGATCTCAACGTGAAAAGCATGTACCGTATTTGCAGGGCCTTCCTGCCCAAGGTACGTTGTCGTCCGGGACGACCGCTCTGTATAAGGGAACACGTCATTCGCTGTTATCCCCCGTGATATTATAAATGACATTTATTAGAACACATTATATTATACGACACCAGGGGCGTAGATGTTATTAGGCACAGCTGGCCCGGGCCTACAATTTTTGATAAACATGAAAAAAATAAAAATGCTTCAATTTCGAAAAACGCATTAAAATCTTGACCCTGAGGGGGTGAGGTGTTAGAAATCTGCATTACATAATGTTTAGCCATTATTGTGCTTAAATATCCATGATGAATAACTCTAGTCAGATTATTTTATATATTTTAATGCTATATAATAACTGTGCTGTTTCATAATCTTTATCTACAGATATCTGTGCTTGAGTAGTTTCAATTTTAGCAGATTGCAAGGATGATTGTTTTGTCTAATTATCTAAATTGTCTAATTATCTAAATAATTAATTGATTGATTAGTTAGATAATTAATCGATTTCGTTACCCAATATGATGTTGCCATGTATTGCTCTTTTTGTCATGTTAAACAGTTTTTAACATTTTTAATAATGTGTCTTTAGTTATGTAACTGTATACTGTAAGTGCTATTGTGTTATCATGTAAATGTTGAGTTTATACGTCGGTTTGAAAAGCTCTTCAGAGCTTGTGTTAATTTGTTTATATACCCGACTTTATAAATAAATATTACTTGACTTGGCATATTGGCATAATCCTCAGACAGTGGATTCTGGTCGTGTTCAAAGGACATATCTTCCAATTATCAACTCTTCTTTCTGTGTGCATAGATGCTAGCTCGTTTCTTTCCACATGACTTGCTGTTACAAGTTTACATAGATCTACATGAAGATCTACTTGTCTCTCTTTCCATGCTTTCAACACTACAGTAAGTTGTAATCGATTATCGTTGGATTTTTAAGAAACATTCCGAATAATGTTTATGACCGCGGAAATTTAAAATGGAGCACTTTCCCCCGTATCCCGATCCATTGACTGAATCCGGGTCGGTTCGATCCCTTGATGCTGAACAAAAACAATATTTAGTTCTCTTACATTGAGATATAACAGTAAAACATCAAACAAAAACAGACCAAAGTCTTATATTTTCTTATCTTATTATTTGTCATAGATATGCTTTAAATCTCACCACAGGCGTTATAGGACTTAAATTTGTTCCAGGGGAGGACCCCCGGAACCCCCTTTTTTATGTATCATATAGGGCCTACAGCTCAAAAAATGCTAGCTACGCCCCTGGACACGCTACTGTAGGTATAACAATATTTATATACAACGCCTGGCTTTTTCTTACTTCCTTGCTATAGAGCTTTCATTTTGGGCCTTACAACGTAATTATCGGGTAACTACCTTTCATAGTAACCTCCCTAACCTAACGTAGTTTTTAACGTAGTTGCAGGGAATAGTCAGAATATTTTACATGTTAGGGGATTAAAACTATAAACATTAATTAGGCTATAACTAATACATCTTAATTCTTAATTGAAATTTTGTTAGACGCATACGATGTTTTCAGAAGGAGAGGATTTAAACTTCTAGAAACTTTCCTGTTCAGTGTAATGTAACTCTGCTTACTCCTACTCACAGGTTGTTAGCGTGCGGCTATGATACTAATTAGTAAAAACATCATTTTGAATGATAGATAATCAAATTATAACGAACAAAAATAAACTTCTCTGAAAAAAAAATCACTATCAAATATATATATAACAATGTATTCTACTCAATATCACCCGAAAACAGGATGCATCCCTTTGAACAGCCATAACTTCATCAATTGTGCAGCGATTTCCATGAACTCGGTCTTATTTAGTGCAGAAATAAATTTCTTTTCTTGAAATGTATATATCTTGTAATATTTTTACAAATGCTGGGTCAAATTGTAAGAAAAAAAACACAATACACAACTCGCGTGACCGACCTTTCTTGCGGAATTTAAAATAGCAAACTTGAGAGCTCGAGAGGGGAAGAAGACCAAGAGAAGAACATTAGAGCGAAACACCATCGTCAAGTGCCTATTCAGTACTTAACAGCCATATGGTATCTACGATCACCTTTCCAGGCTAGAACAGGTAATCTTCCGACATCGAAGAAGGCATAATTTACTAAACCACGACATGTGCCTGAGATTCAACCTTGGGGCATTTCCATGACGGCCCCAGGCAGTAAGCCGAAAAATGACTGAACACATGCATCCACCATCAAGCACTGAGCAAATGCGACTGGCCGGAACCTTTGAGCCTGTAGGAGTAGATGTATGGAATAATGGATGACAGCGTATCATACTAATCTTCTTGAAAGTTTGTAGTTTGTTCACGATCGCCTAGTATTTCCGACTGGAGGGGTCTATTATGATTAGTCTTACTGAGAGGTAAACGGAATACTCGCAGAGGATAGTTCGTGAATAATACAAGGCGTTTGCCGCTTCGATAATGTTATTTATGAGCAAAGTTCAGCTAATAATATTTATAAAAAAAACACTCAAGCAACGAAATAAAGACAAATCAACTCTCTTTTTTTCCAGATGATTACACATAATTCCGGAAATATCATAAATATGTCATCGGTCGCTTCCAGTATTAAAGGTAATCTATCTCAAAACTAAATGTTTATTTTAATACGAGTGTAGTATCTGTTGTTTCGAAGACCTTGGAAGTATTGTTTGTGTTCAGAACGAAGCTGTACTGTTAAATGTGTTAAAAACAATCGTGGTTGGAGTTTCATTTGGAGACAAATGTAAATTTATTGCAATTAATTATTAGTGTAGTAAGTAGTTGTTTCGTTTGAGGACTTCTCAAAGTCATGAAATGGTCTTAAAATATTGTCGCAAACTTTTCTAAAACACGTTAAGTGAATAATTAGGTAACCAATTTGTACTTTACTTTTTAACCCCGTTTTAATGTTTGTTAAAGCATTAAGTGGAAGAAATATACGTTTTAAAATATACGTTGTATATGACAGGTGTGCCTAATCGGTTTGTGTACGGTACCACAAAGGCGGCGGTGATCGGCCTCACGAAGGCGCTCGCAGCGGACTTCGTCGGCAACCACATCCGGGTCAATTGCGTATGTCCGGGTACGGGTCACGTGATTGTTTTTATCACACCATTTCGGAATCGTAGCAGACTAGCAATATGCTATTTGTGCAAATCAAATCGAACGTCTTTGGTTTAGATACTTATGAGTTGTCTCCGACCACCGTGCAATACCATCCTCTCTGCAGAGAGTGGTCGTATAGCTATGCTCTGATCTTGTAAACCATTTACATGTACTGTGATATCACGAAAAATAAGAAAAGGTATAGCATTCATGTAACTTTTCTTGATTGTTTTATGAACATAACCACGAAGTCTTATGATGCGGGTAAGTGTGGACGGCGAAGTCATTTATTATAGTCAAGATAATGCCACATATACAAAATAAATGGTATTTCTGAGTTTCCCGTTATGATAACGTGTTATTATATCATCATAAGAACATATCTTTGACTGTTTTAAAGATAATCTAGCTAGGACTTTGAATAGATACCTATTTCATGCAAACACATGATGAGACTAATCCGTTTATATAAACTTTTAAAACTAATACCGCCCCATTACTGTTCGCATTTTAGGCACGGTAGACACGCCATCGCTGCAGGGTCGTATCCAGGCCCAGCCCGACCCCGAGCAGGCCCGCAAGGACTTCGTGGCCCGCCAGAAGCTCGGGCGGCTTTGTACTGCACAGGAAGTCGCTAACCTTCTTCTCTTCCTGGCATCTGATGAGGTGAGTGTACGCTTTATTCTACGCAAAGGGTCGGTGGCTTAACGGAATTTGTATTAACTTGATTGTTGAGGAAACGTATGAGTTATTGGTTAGAACTGGGATCCCTTATCCTTTTATAAGATTTCCTCTATTTTCATTCCAAATAAGATTTCAAAATAGCTATAAACGTGGCTAGCTGTATTTAAAATCGATAGTGGTAAACCATGTAAGGGGTTGCAGTATTTTCAGCCTTTAAGTTGGTAGAGCAAGTACTTGATGACTAGAGAATAAATATGAGCCGTACTCTGTGAAAAGGCGGTTTAATGCATGTGCGTAAAGTGTCGTCTCAGATTAACCTAGGCTGTCTGCAAAGGCAAGTCAAAGACGACAATTTCCTCTTTTATTGTATTTTTCGTTTACAGAAAGTCTCTTCTGAGCAAAAATTCATGTTAAGGTAGAACGTTTCGTCCCTGATTAGCCTATGCGGACTGCAAAGGCTAATATAGGACGACACATTACGCACATTAAACCCCCTTTTCACAGAGCACGGCTCATATCAAGAATGCTGTGAGAGTGGGGATCGAACCCTGACCGCTAGGCGGACGCGATGTCCACTACGCACCCGCAACCTCTACCGGGTGGTTGACACTACCTTGAGTATAATCCCCATTAAGAAATGCCATTGATATTTGTCAGAATATGAATCTGGTAATTTATGAATTTCGCGTTTTAATACATACAATTGTGTTATTCTTGTGTTTTTTAACAATTTACTTTAAACTATAACACTAACCCTGCAGATTGATTTACCAGTACGGCTTAGTCGACATTTTTCGTAGAAAAAGCATATTTTATTTTTAAGAAACAACATAATGCCGTCGGTCCATATGTTTAGGCATGTGCTATAATAACAGGGAAAATGCGTTAAGTGTTGTCCCAAATACGCCTTTGCAGCCCGCACAGGCTAATCAAGGACGACTCTTTCCGCTTTATATTATTCTGATTTTGAAGTTAGTCTGTTTATAGTGAAAATCCAGTTTATGGGGAAAGAGTCCTCCCTCATTAGCCTGTACGAATTTGACATGCTAATCTCGGATGACACTTTTCGAACATGCATTCGTATGTTAAATTATTGAAAGCTTTTGTGCGCCCACAACTTGAATACGGGAACACAGTTTGGTATCCTTACCAACGGAAAAAAATATAAGTATTGAGGTTGTTCAGAGGGGTTCCACCATATTAATTCAAGGCCTTCAAAATGTGAACTACAATGATCGTTTAAAAAAGTTAAAACTACCCCGCCTTCCCCACAGACGTAGAAGAAGAGATATTATTCAGTGCTAGATGATTATTAATTAACTTGATGATATACCGTGTGAACGTTTTTTTCTCCTTTAACAAATGTATAACTAGAGGACACTGTTTTAAACTTGCAAAACCTAGATGTGAGACAAAGTTTAGGCTGAAAAGTTTCTCTCAAAGAAGCATATCAGAATGGAATTATTTACCTTATGAAGTAGTGTCTGCGAAGTCTTTAAATATTTTCAATAACAGACTTGACAAAGTGTAGGATAATGATGCTCATTACATGCTCTAACCTGTGTTATATGTCAATGGAGATATTGGACGTACCAAATACCATTAGATTTGTTTGGTGAAAAGTGTTTTTTTTAAACCTGTTAGTGCTTAAGAAGTCCAGTCATCATATGATAACGAAGTCGAAGATGTAGGCTAAAAGGATCCTGATCCTAACTTACGAGCCTAACCACGATTCTACGATATTCAGCCCCGATTCCAAGATCGCGGCTCCATAAATTATTACATTCTAATGTTGTGTCCTTTCTAATACATTCTAATGTTTTGTCCTTGTTCATGTTTCAGTCGGAGTACATAACAGGTCAGCAGTTCATCATTGACGGAGGCTGGAGCTTGTAGACTGGGCTCGTACATCCTGTGCAAGATCTCATGCAGCTCGTCCGTGCATCATACAGAACCTCGTGGTGGAACACTGTGGTTAATGCTCGGCGTAAAGTGTTATGTCAGATTAGCGGACTACATAGGCTAATCTGGGATGACACTTTACGCACATGCGTTTCGCCCAGTTTCTTCGGACGAAGCTCATACACAATAGCAGGGCTCACAATAGCGAACATTCCAATGCGTTTTAATACAATTTAATATTTATATTCAAGGTACACAATAAAACTAATTGAATATGTGTGTGTTATTTGACGTCCAATTGCTAGAATGAAAGACCCTTAATACGGCGGTCGTATGTTTGAGACCCGACGGAAACTTACATGTTGAGCTCACAATAGCCCACCGTGCTCATGCTCAGCTACTGGGTTAGATTAATATCCCCCAGTCCATGTGGTAGATTTACACGACTCTTCACAGGACTATCTCTGCGTGCTCTCTTTATTTTTTTTCTTATCTTTTAAGCCGGCTGTAGATGCAGGTCACCATACGTACACAAATATTAAAGAAGTGGAAACTCTTAAACCACAAGTTCCAGACGTTAAATACAAATGTATTAGGAATCCAAGATTTACGGTGGTCTATGCAAAACTTGCATTCATTCCCTAGCTAGTAGTAAAAACTGGCGGCCGGCCCCAGGCCTGCGTGATTTATTAAAAGGGATAAAGCAAAATAACTTTTTTTAAATCTTCGGTAAGGTCACAATGCCCATACTTTTTATAAGTAGTGTGTGTGTGTGTGTGTGTTTTGAAAATGTGCTCTCCAAAGTGTGCTCACAATCATGTACATAGCACACGTCTCGGGGATCATATGGTTTAAATAGACGTGTATCTTAAAATAAAGTATTCTTTCAAAATTTGAACCACAATCAGAATACGCTGGTAACTGACACAACACAGAAGTCATAAAAAAATTGTTTAAATCATGTCCATCGGGCATAAACTGGCCGCACCCCTTAATTAATTGGTGAATATAAACTTTTTTGCAAGTAAAAACACACAATTGCCCTTAACACATTTTGAAGACATTTCTCGATTTAGCGATCTAACTATCTTTATTAATGTTGTAGTATTTGTTTTAAAAGGTGCTTTTTTTCTTTATTAAAATGTACGTTTCGAGAATGCCTTTGTTGTAAGATTTTCAATCACTAGCATTAACGGAAGTACATTTTGCAGTATTTGATTTATTATTGACTCATTTTTTCAGCTTTCAAGGTAATACGTGCAGGTCAATTTCCAAAGAATTTTAATAACTTCTTTTAATTATAATTATACAGACATAAGCAAACATCTAACATATTTCACAATGTCAACGGTATTTGGAAGACTTGCTGAAACAACAGAAGATTCCTATGAACACCTTTAGCAGCCGCGTATTGAATCGTTCCTTCATGTGTTTTCCGTTCACTTTGTCGTCCGCTCTGTATTCATCATCTTTTCTGTAATCATCGTCCGCTCTGTAATCATCGTCATCTTCTCTATAATGGTTGTCCTCTGTATAGTCGTCGTCTGCTATATAATTGTCGTCTGCTGTGTCATCATCGCCTGCTATACAATCATCTTTACTACAATCATCGTCTGTTCTGTAAATAGCCTCTTTTCTCTTGTAGTTAACTGTAATATTTTCCAATTGTTTACAGTCTTCACCTGATCGAAGTTCTTCATTATTTCGAAGAACATCGCCGGAAATACATGAATTGTCAAGCTTCATATACTTATCATTGACCAACGTCCGATCGTGCGCTGGGACAACGTTGTCGATAGGAATATCGCTAGAAATACCAATGCCCACTTGAAGACTTGCCTTTTTAAAGTATATACTAGGATCTTCAATTATTTTGGGTATTTCCTCATTTGATGGTCCGGTAACAATTGAGAACCTTTGAGTATGACCGACCTTCCTTACAGCAGCTATAAAGCAAAGTTCGTTTAATCGCATTAGCTAGAGATTGATCCAAATTTCCGTGCAAGTAGTTGTGTGCACATGTAATTTTCTATTGAGGTCAAGTATTTATTCTAACATGGGCTAGATTAAACTTTACCGGTACGCAATTATTTACCGCTATCGACAAAGCGGGGATTTGGGGGCGGTAGCCCCCGATACTAAGGAAATATGTAGGATTAAACGGATTATTAGTTGTTGCGTTAGGTGTTGCGCGCTTAGCAACGATAACATTATACGCTTTTCCATTCTTTTTTAAGTACCGGTTAAGTTCAATCGTCCCCTAACATGAGACTTATTTTAATTTAAGAACGATTATGATAAATTTTGGCTTGATTTAAGATCACAATTTAGCTGTATTGATGTGTAAGAATAAAGAGAAGAAATTCCCACTTTATGACATATAAGTAGCTATTCTGAAAATGCTTAAAATTATGCATGGCATTTTGTGTTCAAAGGATAAAATAGCAATTACCTGCTGTGATAACAAAATTCTGTAGTATCGCTATCTTTGTATTTACAAAAACTATATAACTCGCGTTATTTGATCAAATGGCATAGATTTTACCAAAATCAATCGCAAATAATACCTGTACATCCATGGTGTAGGCGAGTCCGTGGTTCGAACGTCCGCACTGTGTCCATGACCATTCTTAATACCATCTGACGCAGAATAGCCCTAACTTCTCTATCCAGGTCCTCTATTAATAGTTTAAGGTCGGAACCTTTGTTAGACACATTCTCCAATAACTCATTATTCAATTTGAAAGTCTCGAATTTGTTTATTAGTTCTTTCACAACCATGTCTTTTGGAATAGTTGGAATAGTTTTCAGACTTTCAGTTGAGTTGATCATTGTTTTCATAGTTAGATCATTCTTTTCTCCAATCCGTCGGACCGTCGCCATTATAATTTGTTGAAGTATATTAGCTACAAACAACTTGTTGCATCTTTCTATCGAATCCATTATCCACTCCGTGTTTATTATTCTCCCCGCTTATGTTTTATTTTGCTTATTCGTTGACTCCGTGCAATTGCAGGAAATGTTATGGTGCGTTTCCTTCGCATCAACGTTAATGACGTCATAGAGACTAATTACGTTATTTGACGTAGCGTTTGAAAATATGAATTATGAAAATATGATTTGACAATTTTTATAAACAGTCAGAGGTACAAGACCCATAACCTTGAAGATATTCGCTTATTAAAATAAATAAAAAAAAAACACCTAATGTAGATATTATGTCTTATAGATATGTTCTGATTTAACTCGGTACACGGGTTTTGAACTGTTATGTAATAATAATAATAATAATAATAATAATATAAATGTTAATATTGATAATATAAATGATAATAAGAATAATAATAGTTTAAAATAATAATACTTATTATTACTATCATCATTATAAGCATCACTAAACATGACATTGCTTTTTGTGCCGCAATACTCATTTCAAAAATGAAGAAGGACTTTGGGATGTTACAAAAAGTTAGAGCATTTAAACCTACACTGCCGGTATTTTATTATGGGCGCTTTTTATACTGCACACGAGATAAACATATGGAAAAAACAAGCTGTAACTATTAAAAAAGCGACGTCTTACCCCCTCGGTGGTGACCTGTAATTTTAAGTTCAACGCGTACACCAAGCGGGAACGATCGGATTCCAGCGTAGTAGCACAACTACGAATTAACCCCGGACCTCCGTTCAAGAATTTTTCGGTAGCTACGGGTCCTTTACCAACGGAACGACACTTATGTCTCCTTTGACACATTTTTGCAGTCTCTTGTCCTAAATATTATTAAACTTGCCAATTACGTCAATGACAAATTCCGATCTATTCACATCGGATACTGGACTTTCTATCTTTGTCAGTCGTAATTGTTGGGTACCTATTTGGAACATTTTTATTTTCTCGTTGTATTAGTGGAATTTATCTCTCGACGAGAGTTCTTTAGGTACATTTAATCGCACGCGACGGTTTCTTTCACTTGGGATATAACTTGGGGGCGCAAGAGTTTGGGCATACGCGAACTGAATAACTTGTGTTAAGGGAAAAACGTAAAATATCAATTAAAGTGTTTTAAATTTAAATGTGACATTCCTTATTTCATTTTTAGCAGACAGCCAACTTTTAACATATCAAAATGGCTTGTTTTGGAATATTTATAATCTCACTGATGACGTCATTGGTTACGTGCCAGATGGTTCATCAGCAGACGACAGCCGATCTTCAGCAGTGTGTCGCCAATCTGGCATGCAGCTTCGACTATAAGTCTGAATTTCAAGCGAAACTTGACAACGCCACTCGCCACTTGGAACTGGAACTCGAATTATTACGTCATCAAACCGGAAGTCTTGTGGCGCCGCTTCAGAACGAGATTCGCCAACTTCAGGCGAACCAGAGTAATGAAATCACTTACGCAAACCAGGTACTCGGGCGCGTGCTCGCCGAGCAGGCATATGACAGGTACCACGGTTTTCATTCCAGAACACATGTCAATAAAGTAAAAATGTTAATGTACGTTGTTCTGTTTCACTAAACAATTCTACACGCGCAAAAGTCAGAAATTCTAGCATGCATTTAACGCGTAGTTTTCTTTATGTCTACACAAAAGCAATCATTTCGAAAAAATGCCTATAAAACCCGCAAATGTTTTCGACAATATAGTTTATATACCCTGTCTTAAATTGTAACGTACTTGTAAACAATATTTTGGCATGTATGTCAAGTTAGATTTCCTTATGAAGCCCCGTATACGGTGTGCGCGGGTCATTTATAATCTAGAGAGTACCTGAGAAACATCACACAGGGCCTCTACATCCTCAACAACGACTTTCACCGGGAGAACCTGATCCGCTACCAGGACGTACACCGCCTCGTGCTCGAGCTCAACGAGGCTCGCAGCAACATCTCCACGTTGGGAGCGCTTGTCGAGGCGCTCATTACCGCGAGCGCCAACTCGACCCTGATCGCACAGATCGCGGCCATACAGGGCGGCGTCTCTGGCGGAGCGCACACCGGCGTCGTCTGCACAGGTATACAGCTAGAAAGAATAACTTAATTGTGTAAATGCGTTCATATCTACCTGGCCAAAAAATGACGTGTAGGTATACTCACTCAAGAAACCTTGATCGTACCGATTGAAATGCTAAAACAAGTAAATAGGCACAGACAATAGTGATTATTGTGTGTGTCATTTGAATTAAGGTTTGATATTTTCAAGACTTCCATTAAAATTCTACGATTTCTAACAGAACAATCCGCTTTGTGTATTCGTATTTTTCCGAGTTGGTTTCTGTTACTTACAGTTAACAAAATAAGGTAAACGATTAAAAATATTGAATACGCTATGTCGGAGAAGCTTGAAGAAAAAATGCCTCATTCGTTAAACCAGCCTTGTTTGAATATGTACGTTTTACTGTCCATCATCATTTATTTCCGTAGCAAAGGACAGTGAGATTCTGGAGTTGCGTAGCAACCTGACGTACTTCATGAATGCGTACGCGTCCGAGCAGAAACTGATCGAGATGATCCGAAACCGGGAGACCATGCTACAGTCAGAGGTAGGCTACGTGTAACCGTGGTAGCGATGCAACCATCGGATAAGACATTTTGACAATACCATACGCAGTTATTATTAGCGTAGTACGCCTTTACTGATACGTTTTCTCGCACTACCGGTGGTTGCAGAACCAAATCAAAGCGTCGAAGGCGCGGAGGGCCTGGGGCTAGATTTAGTGTGCTTGGGAAAAAGTATTGTCCGAATTATTCCCTTTGTCCGAATTTATACGGATTGACCCTAGCGGTTGAGTGCAGAAGCTCAGATACTTCAAGAAAAGACAATATTTGTGTATATACTACAGAGTACATAGACGTCGGATGACTAACGATATTGGTGGTGGGAACGATAACCTTTTGTATAACTCTGCAGATCTGGTAGAGGTTCGTCTACATAGGCGGTGAAGATATACAACAACAACCGTAAAAAAACTGTTATTGTTGGCGTCAAATAAAGCACTTGCAATAGCCTAAAATAGCTTTTTATAAAATAATTAACAGGTCAGAAAAACACTCATACTTCTTTTATAATGTGTATACAAAAGAAAATCCACTTACCCAGATAAAGAACGGTGTGCAGATTGTGTACTTTGTCTCACGCAGAAATTTTCGCGCTCGATTTGCCCGCTCGACATGCGCAGTGAAATATACGGAATCCGGATAGTGCCATCTATAATCTCGCCCTTCTTTCATCAAGGGCGACACACGACACATGAAGCGATACACTATATTTTGCAGGACAGTCGCGGAGACGCACGATATTTTGCGCGAAAGTCGCGGCGACGCACGATATTTTGCGCGACAGTCGCGGCGACGCACGATATATTTACCACGATATATCGCCCTTGTGTTGGTAGCCTTTATGAACGCGACCGTCGCCCTTTTATATGCGAGATATCGCCTATAAAAAGGCTACGGCCGCTTTCATTAAGGGCGACGGTCGCGTTCGTAAAGTGCGACGGTCGTGTTCAAAGGGCGAGATATCGCACATAAAAGGGCATTCTAATTTTTCGAAAACGCGACAGTCGACAGGCGATATTATTACAGCGATATTTGAACAGTACAAATATTGCGTGTCGCCGAGACTGTCGCGCAAAAAATCGAGTATCGCTTCGTGCGTCGTGTGTCGCGGTCTGAAATTAGACAGCGATAAACGAGATTCGGATAATATGGGCGATATTTGATTAATAAAATAGCGTGTGTCGCCGCGACTGTCGCGCAAAATATCGTCGTCGCTTCGTATTTCGTGCGGCGCCCTTTGAACGCGAGACACGACACACGAATCGATACACGATATTATGCGCGACAGTCGCGGCAACGCACGATATTTTGCGCGACAGTCGCGGCGACGCACGATATTTTGAGCGACAGTCGTGGCGACGCACACTATTTTTCGTGACAATCGCGGCGACGCACGATATATTTTACACGATATATCGTCTTTTGGGCTACCTACACAAGGGCGATATATCGTGTTAAATATATCGTGCGTCTCGCGACTGTCGTGCAAAATATCGTACGTCGCCGCGACTGTCGCGAAAAATATCGTGCGTCGCCGCGACTGTCGCGCAAAATATCGTGTATCGTGTGTCGCCCTTGATGAAAGAAGGGCGAGATGATAGATGGCACTATCCGGATTCCGTAGAATTACCATATCCGGTTACCTCGTCTATTTCCGAGAATGATCGTGAATATTTTTTTTTTCATTTTCATTTTCTGTAAATGTTGTTAACGCAAAATAAAATAACAATATTTTAAAATATGTTTATAAATACCAAATATAAGGTCTTCAAAAAATGTCTCAGAAAAAAATATTCTTACTGTCTCCGAAAACACTCGTATCTTTTCGGCCTAGACCGTCAAGTGAGGAACTCGCATGAATATGTAAACAATAAAAACTATGTCGTAGCCAATGCTTAGCAATTTTGCTTCAATAATTTTTTTTCTCACTTTTTATGACGCTGTCATGTTATATAGTGATGTTCTGTATTTTCAAGGCGAGTTATTAAGATCAGCGAAGAACTTATTTTATTGCGCACGAATTAAGTGGTAATTCGGAGTTTGGGGAATTTGGTTTTTGGCAGCCAGCCAATTCGGATAGGCTTAAAAATGTGTATTGTTACTTTGTCCTTGGGGCTTCGCCCCAGGCTAAAAATTGTGCCAATTATGTCCTATAAAAATATCTTTACAGAATATTTGGGATTTCTCAAAGGCGTAGATCGTTTGCGCCATACTATACAAAATATATTAATTTTGAAGCCGGTGTTCACTTAATCACTTATTGAACAAAAAACTGAACGTTTTCTATTTTCCTCATTTTATTTATTTTAAAGGAATGCGAACATTAAATTTCTAAATAGTTTTAATATATATATTAATGAAAAACATAAGTCAACACCTAATATAGACAGCTACGCCGGAAAAAAACGATTGGATTAAACATTGCAGGTCCGTATAGATACAAGTATGCGACAATTACCGACTGAATGGTTAAGTGTCTTATCAGAAATGTGTTGCAGGTGGAGAGGCTGCAGTCGAACCTGAGTCAGGCGCTCAGCGTTAACCACATCAAGGACAACCTGATTATCAACCTCCAGAACCAACTCAAGGCTGCTCTAGCCAACGCCCCTGCCTCCCTGCCCGCACCTGGCACGTAAGATGACGTCATTATTATATTTGATATTTACTTAAAGCGGGTATATACGATTTTTATATGTGCTGAATTGTAAAATATTGATACAAATATGTTATAATAACACACAATATGCAAGAAAAATGATACATTTAAGACGAATTTCATAAAATACAGCAAATACAAATTAGCGCCCCGAGCCGATTGTGACGAAGATAATTCGTAATTATTTTCCTACAATAACCGATGCATTCGTCTTTTTAGTAAGTGTTCGTGTGTCGTATGAATCGATATCGCTGCAGGAATTTCAAATGAACCGTTAAACTAAATTTAGATTCACATCGTACATGCATGATATAAATGCTGGCGAATTCGGCTGTACAGTCTTTTTCGATTTCAGAATTAAATATCTGGCTTATTGAGCATTTTTCGACACATGTTCTTTTTAACTTTTATTTTAGTTTATATTGAAATATATGTATAATAAGTTTTTACACATTTTATATTAATAAATAAATATTTGACAAGATCGTATATACCCGCTTTAATAATACCCAGCTCAATGCGGCCCTAGCCAGCTTACATTCATCTTTGCTCGCGACCGGAATGTTAGATAACGACATCATTATATTCCTCATGTATGTAATAATAAGTGAAGTCGCACTTGTTAGCGCCTCTGCCTCCTTCTCCGCACCTGGAACGTAAGATGACGTCATCACTATATGCATTGTGTATGTAATAATACGCAGATTTAATCATCATATACGATATACATGCAATAATTACCAGCAACAGGTGGCTTTAGCGAGCGCACGTGTTATCCTTTCCAGAACATAAGATGACGACATCATTGTATTCCTAATGTAATGATAAACAGGACAGTGATACACTGATCAGCGCAAAAATGTACCCGCCCGCTCCGCATCCCACAGGATTATATCATCAACATCATCTCATTATACCATCGACCTCATATATAACATAATTACCATAACATCATGCGAATGAGCATTCGCGTAATTACCACCGTCGCCATGTAAGGGGCCATTTAATTCATAACTGACCAATGAATACTTTCAAAAGCGTATGTTGCGCATTTTTATGATAAACTATTTACAATGAATTTAATAAATATTACTCATCAGAGAATGCAATAAGATGCGATCATACCCCATACGATATCCTTTAAGGTGCGTATCCGCACTCGGGATGCAGAGCGGTGCAATCCCCAACTCAGCCCTGTCGGCAAGTGCCTACCAGCCGGGGTATGGACCAGAAAAGTCCCGCTTGAACGACAGCACCGGCTGGTTCACACCGGAACGGGCAACCAGTCAGGATTTCCTGCAGATCGACACTGGGTCCCAGCACTATATCACTAAAGTGGCCACTCAGGTCTGTAATAATTTGTATTCGGTTTGTTGCGTTGTAATTGAAGCCACAATATATCATTGATATACGCGTTGATACGTTATGTGGCGATATTTTACGGAAGGATGATTTTCGATTTTCTGAAGGTATGTATGAGCTCGAGAATTTCGCTTTTGAATTTCAGTCATAATTGCTGGTTTTATTAACAGCGAATCTTTATTCGACGCGCCTGAGAGTGTTTACGGCACGAAAACGATATTTATAAACCAGCAAAGTTTTCATTAAGTAAACCCAACAACAAACTTTAATTTTAGTTGCTGAGGGTCGTGATACATGTCGCTGTTCGTTTGCAATATGATTGGTTTTTACAGGGCGGTATTTGCTGTGATGTCATGGTGACCAATTACACACTCTCGTACTCCAACGATGGCGTGCACTGGAAAGAGTACACGAAAGATTGCGTGAAACAGGTGAGATTGCATCACCCTGGTAAAAACCTTAGTGAAAACCTTTGGCTGAAATGCATCAATTTAAATGCACAGTTTTCATCATACATAACAACTGAATTATTTGTCCTTTAATGATTTAAACTCCACGAAAGACATAAGTCGTATCGACATGGTAGTTTATTCTATTATCATAGTCTCCCGAAAATTAAAACAGTATATGTTGTTAAATAAATATAGGATCTTGCATGAGTGGTCGATTTGTATTGAATTTATTAAACAAGTCATCTAAATAAAGATAAAAACGAGGCTTGCCGAAGACTGAAGAAATTCGCTGGAATAATGACGTTATTTCGTCCAAAAAATGACATCATTTCACAGTTATATACCGGTAACTAGTGTAATAACACCCGTGTAATAAACAAAATTGAGCATTACGTTATGTTATAAGTCGGCTTAACAAAAATGAATGTGGCAAAAGCAACAGCTCTGCTTAAAAATGAAATGCGTGTAAAAAATGATTATAAAGGGCGCAATATTATTGCTCATTTTACGAACTTGAGGTGCGGCAAATCGACGAACATCTGATAAATTTGTTATGAAATGTGTTTTACACGCCTGTATTTTACATTATCCAGTTTCTGACCGGCAACTCGGACCAATCCACGGTGGTAGAGCACACTCTTGACACACCAATCATAGCGCGGTACATTCGCTTCCACGTCGTTGACTACCGGAAGACGGGCGCCTCGAATTACGTTGGCATGCGCGTGGAACTGTACGGATGTGCGAAAAACTAGGGGACGTCCGGAGTTTACACGGCATTGTGCAGTCGTCTGCAAATTATTTATATGTAATTTACACGCGACAGAAAGACTGCTGGTCATTTGTGTAAACAACTCTCTAAAAATGTACAATATAGATGGTTGTGTTCGCGCCATGCTTTGTTTTGCATTAAAAATGTATGCAATTTAGATTATGTGTATTGAATCCTTAAATTAGTCGATATCTCTTTTGTCTGTGTATACATAATGCAGTATTCCACGAGGCTATAGCCGTTCGAATATCAACAGCAACCGATTCAATGCTCTTGATTTGTGGAAAACGCCGAACTTCCGTGTGGCCAGTAACAAAGTAATCGTCCAAAAATCTAACATTAAACATGTGTGTTGAAATTTGATTGATACTTTCAAAAGTCAACACCGACTGTAGTTTGGAATGCGCGTGTCCGAGGATTATTCGTAACAAAACGAGACCGGAAAAAACATCCTTCATTATAATAATTAGACAAGGAATACCTGACTTTATTTCGAGTAAGGCCATTCAAAAATGGTTTAGCAGAGCATTCAATGGTACAATTGTTATATAATAAGTCTTGATCGCAGCCACTGGCTCCGTACCGAAGTCGTATTGGCCAAGTGAATCAGTTTGTCATGTTGTATGTTTGCGTGAGAGTACACATTGGGAGATTGTTGTTTCTAATGTAAGCTAAATGACGAAGATTTACCTGCCCTCGGTTAATTTTAAATTTGAACCTCACCAAAGGCTTTATGTGTGTGTTTGTGTCTTTCTTTATTTCGAATGTTTGTGCCGCTATTCATGAGGTCATTTCAAATACCGTTATCCGAACTTTTCGCCTTTTAACTACAAGTGAACTATTTTTGCCATGTTTGTAATATGGTGGTACAGTATTCGACGTAGGGGGTTAGATGTTCTGTAGGCTTCTATATTAGAGCTTCGCGTGGTGTTTTGACATTTTGTCTTATAAATCTAATTTGCTACGTGATGTTGTTGATGTGCGCTGAACATTCGAGATAACTTGATAAACCGATATATTTGAGATTGACTGTGCTTTGAGTTGAAAGCCTTCATACTGGTTTAAAACCCAATTCTTTGAATGGACTGTTCCAAGGCGGCGATCCGATATGAATCATGTGCTTAAAGTTGGTGCCCTGTTATAAAAAGAAGTGGATATGACCACTCATTTCTCTGCCGATATATTGTCTGGAGTTTATTTGTTTGATATACATTATTAAAACGTTGATGTACTTGCGTCGATTTTGGCTTCAAGTTTTAACTGCTCTGACCCCAATAGATCACCCAGTAAACTTGTTGCAGGTAGCTAAGAACAGAGAAAATACCAAAGTGTATTCGCTGCACATAAAATGTGCATCGAATACGGTTCCAATACCGTAACGTTCAACGTGCCGCATTAAATATACGTTTTCGAGAAGGGCGATTGCTGAGGTTTTAACGTTTCCTGTGTACTATACTGGTGGGATGATGGCATGATTCCCAAAAGTTGCACAATGCCAGTGTCTAGTGACCTTTAAAATATTATTGTGTCATAACACAAAGTCACAGTATTGAAACTTTCAATTGCATTTATTTGCTTAACAAACACAAACATGTCCTAAAACAAACATGTTACTTCTTAAAGGGGAAAAGCAACTATTAGCAAACAATAATATAACATTTGAGTATCTGGCAAATATGTTTCATCAATAATTGAAGTCATAGAAAAGGCAAACATATCAAAAACATAATTTATACAGTTTGATCTGTCTGTAATTGTTTTGCAATACTTGTCCCATTTTAGGTTTTATTTTAGCATACCAATCAATCTAAACAACGGAGGACATTTTAAAGAGACATGTTCAGAGATATTCATATTTATGTCTTAACATGAATTCACTTTCAAATGTACAATATAAGAATTAGGAGGAGTGTGAAATATTTATAATACCAAGAAAAAAACACCTTTAATAAAAAATCCCTTCACTGGGATTTAAGCCTGGGACAGTTGGAATAAAAATCGTTTGTGCTATTACTGAACAATATAGGGTTTTGATAATAACTATGTATATTAGAAGCTAAGTTAGTACATGTAGTAGACTTTTTTCCAAGTTATTAATGAAAATCTTTACAAACGCTATTTCATTTTACCAATGTATGCAAAATTATCCATTTACAAAGATTCAATTGCTTAGTCAAGAGTATTCTTTTGGTTGTTTGAATGCCACGTTTACATTCTTTGTAAAATCTATGACAGCTTTTGTGAAAAATTTCATTTTGCCAAACTGCAAAAAAGTCCCATTAATAATATTACCATGGCCAAAGGATAATTGCATAAATATTGTACAAAAGGATATGTTTATGATATCAAACAATATATATTTTTCTATAAATAAAACAAAGGATAGTCTAATAATGATATTGGAACATACAAAAATGGTTTGTTGTTTTTAAACAAATTCATGTCATTTGTTTAAAAATCCTGTAAGTAATGGAATTCGCAAGCCAATGTTTCTGTTTTCTAGATAATGGAATTGACAAACCAACATTTCTTTTTTACTAGAAATGTTAAAAAGATAATTATAAAAGTTGTGATTAATTGTAACTTAATGAAAGAGTCAAATGATTCAGCAACAAATATTACCAAGGAACCATAAAGCATCATCAACATTTAAAATGTTGATATGTGCTACACATAAACTTATTGCATAAATCACTGCAGCTTTATCATGTTATTTTGTATGAACTGCAGATTCATTTAATTACGTAGGCATAAACTTTCCTTGTACAATTGGGCAAGTTATAACATATTCGTTGGATCTTTAATTGGATTTAAAAAAATAATATTGGTTTCCCAGTAACAGACACTAGAAATTTCTTAATAAGAACACTACATATAGAATTTTTAAAATGAAAACTTGATACTGTATATAAGATTTATTCATTAAATTTCGTTGACATGCAATCTAAATTTGGTCATATTTGTTTGTTGTTAAATTCATGGATTTTTTTATCATGCCTGAAAATAGACTATGTATGTAAACGTTACTTGAACATTCGCTAACTTGCTTGAGTAGAATAATTAAATTCAAGACAATTTAAGTCTGGTAAATAATCATGGTTTCCAGGTTGTATGGAACAACAAATATTGAAGCTGAATGGTATGAAGCACCAATTTAATTATAAATGTTTATTTTAATTTTAGATATTTCTTATAAAAAGATGCATACTAATGGGACACAAAATGTTCATATATTTTACCAAGAATATACAACTGTAATAAAAAAAGATATAGAAATAAAATATTCCTGCACTAGAAATCAATAGATGTCTTTAATATAGAACATTGACTTTAAAAGCATATTAACAATAAATCCCAGAGCAAAACCCTGGTAATCCTGTTAATAAAATACAAATATGAAACAACCGATACAAAAACAGTGTCAAAGGAAACATTTGATTCGTTACCTGAACAAAATCAGAGACAAGAAAATAAACGCTGTACAATATTGAGATGGCAAATACTGTATATGTATTTTGCATAGGATTTAGCAAAGGTTAACACTTTAATTGGGTAACATTTAATTATTAGCATTCAGAGAGACATACAAGAGAAACAGAATAAACCCTATGTCATCAAGTAAACACAAATTGGGTAAATATAAAGCACCAACTTCTTGACAGGCATAATTGTCAACCCAGTAATGTTGAATGACTCAAAATGCAAGATTTTATTATCCATATTTCTTAAAGTTTCACTAATTCATATAGATTCAGTCATCCCTATATTTTGGAATTAAGGAAATATTTCTTATTAACATTTGCTTCACAGGTTGTGCAATGCCAATTATTTGGTAAATTTTCACTTTGAAAAAGATATGTTAATCTCTATTTCTTTATTATGCTGAATATTACAAATTTAAAGGTTATATATTTCAAATTGCAGTGCCCATCAGTTAGGAAACAAAGACAAAAATACCACTGTGCAAAATTGTATAAAACAACATTCCAGCATTTGAACCTTAGCATTGTATTACAATCAGAAGATTCAGTAGAAAAATATGTTAACATCTAGTTTCTTTAGTTTTTTATTAAATTGCTCACAAGATTTACCTTAGTTTTTCATAACCAGTTGGTAACTAAAATATCAAGAGTTTAAATAATTTAAATAATAATGTTAGAAAAATATAGGTAATTAAACTAAGCAGAAAGCTGCAGCACAAATAACGAGAATTTTTCTCAGAAAAAAATCACAACGCACTGTTTTTGCGTAGCATCATCTTACACACAGGAATCCCCTAACATTGATTAAGAAACTATTGAAATTCTCCATAAATATCAACTTGTTATGCCTATTGACAGTCAGAGCCAGGGTGGGCGGAGTCAAGTTGTTGAATGCCTCCAGGAGTCGGGACTTGTATGCTTGATTGATGTGTGACTCAAGGATCTCGTGCACCAGGTGCTGGTATTGGTCGGTATGGCAACAGATGAGGCAGAAGAGGGCAGAGCTTGCGGTGTCCAAGAGGTCAAGGTTGAAGTCATCAAGGAGCAGCATTCTGAACACAACCTGCAAGGGGGGATAAAACAACATATAACGATTTTTAAGTCGCCAAAAAAATGGCAGATAACTTTTTGAGGGGCCAGTGAAACAACTATGGCACTGTAGTGTTTTAAATTAGTTTGATAAAAGTAACATTTTAACAGCATTAACAAATAACTAGGGATTTAGCTAACACAAAATGGCATGGCGGGCCCCTCTTCTATTTTTATGCCGCAACCTTTTAAATAAGTCCCACCAATGTTTGTCCTATATATTCATTCATCAGTGTTCTTTCAATACAAACATACCCAACTTGTTGTATTTTGTCTTTTGACGATTGTATAGAGTAATATACAATATAACTTGATATTGACATACACTTATTCGAACAAAGACAGTACCCCTTGGAATATATGCTCAATAGATGATTCAATGTAACTACTTGATTAACAAGAGATGTGTTTGTCAGAAACACAACGCTCCCTATTGTGCCGCTTTGAAGCCCTAAATTTGTCCTTTGACCTTGAAGGATTACCTTGACCTTTCACCACTTAAAACTTGCAGCTCCATGAGATACACATGCATGCCAAATATCAAGTTGCTATCTTCAATATTGCAAAAGTTATGAAGAAAGTTAAAGTTTTGGTTAAAGTTTTTGAATTTTTTTTTTTTGACCTTTGACCTTGAAGGATGACCTTGACCTTTCACCACTGAAAATGTGCCGCTCCATGAGATACACATGCATGCCAAATATCAAGTTGCTATCTTGAATATTGCAAAAGTTATGACCAAGGTTAAAGTTTTGGTTAAAGTTTTGGGATACACACACACATACAATAACAGACAGGCCAAAAACAAAATACCCCCAATCTTTCGATCCGGGGGCATAAAAAAATCACAACTAAGTTGATTACAATATACACAATTTGCCATCCAAAGATTTTTTCTCTTATAAGGTCACTCTGCCACTGGCATTTTTATGCCTGGCTAAAATTTTCCATAACTAAGTGTAAAATGATATTGCTTTCCACTTGCATTAAGTCTTCCAAAAGCCATGCTATTGCTGTTTGTCAGAAATTCAGTGGAAACACTTTGCCATGAACACTCAACACTGTTTGTCACAAGATGTGAATGGAGGCTCAGCAATGTAAAGTGTGACATTCACCTTGAGCAGGCTCAAAAAACCCATAGCTTCTGCTTATTGCCTCAATGATCTTCACATTATGTTTGAGTTGAGAACAAGAGGGCCTGAAAAGCCCAAAGTCGAACACCTTAGATACAAAGAAACCGACATGTTCTGTGCAGCCCAAGATATCATAAGAAAAAAATTCTGACCAAGTTTCATGAAAAGTGAACTATAAATGTAACTTTTAGAGTGCTAACATGGTTTTACTTTAGTCATATAAGGATAAATATCCTGCCCCCTGAAGGCCATGTTTTCAACAAAAGCTCACTATGAGCACATTGTGCTTAGGTGAGCTAAAAATGATGCAAACTGCTCGTGGAAACGTTGATTTAAAAGGAAAATGGCAGAAGGAATCCCGCAGAAGGAATCCCGTACATAAAAGGATTATTTTACTTCAGACCAACCTTTAGGAAATGTTTGAGTGTGTCGTGTATGAGCGATCCGACCAGATTGTTCTCAAACACATAGGATCCCAGGGAGTAGATGCAGTCTAGTGACATCTTAGTAATCTCTGACCCATAGCTGACACAGGGGTCAAGGAAAACTGGTGTACACCGGCAAAACTGGGCTTTATGCATTTGCGTAAAGTGTTGTCCAAAATTAGCCTGTGCACTTTCCGCTCTAATGGTATTTTTTTTTTTATTTTTTTTTTTTAAACCTATTTATTTAAGCTCGATTGCGTAACAAGCCTAAGCTTATATGAAACGCTCTTGAGTCCGTTTCCTTGGTGTCTATGGGGGAGATCTAAAGAACGCTCCCACAGTGGGGATCGACCCCGTGACATCCCGATGGCTAGGCGGACGCCATATCCACTACGCCACTTTTAATGGAAGTTTCTTCCAAGCAAAAATTCCCTATTGGCAGAAAGAGTCGTCACAGATCAGCATGTGCAGACTGCACAAGCTTGTCTCAGACAACACTTTACGCACATGCATCAAGCCCCGTTTTCACAGAGTGCCACTCATTTATATTAGCTTAATTGAAACAAAAGCCTATGGTTTATTGAGCTAATGAGACACAACATCCACTACTGGCATACAACTGGTGCCTTAACAATGGTAAACATACAATGTTTTTTGTTGGCCTTGTTAGAATATTTATATTACTTGGTTGTCGACAATTGATAATACAATGTATAAATACAAAAGTGAATAAACATCCTATAAGTTAAATATAATTATTATGTATTTTAACCTGAGAAAAAAATAAATGACATGAAATTCTATAAACAGATTGACAATATTCAAACATAAGAATTAACATGGGCAATATTAGAAAAGGCTCTATCAGACAAATCACATAAGATTTAGATAAAATGAGCCTTGTTCTGAGAAAAATGGCTTAAAACTTGCAATATGCACAGGCTAATCAGGGACAACATTTTCAGTGTTTATTGTACTTTCGTTTTAAGTCTCTTTTTAGCAAAAATCCAGTTTATGAAAAAAGTGTTGACTGTACAGGCTAATCTGGGACAACACTCTACTCGCATGCATGAACAAATAATCTATTCATCAATTCTCAAGGATACGAGACCAGACCCATCTCCAGGGAAACCATGATGCTTTTGAAGAGTTCTTCAGGAAGGGAGGTAAACTTGTCAGGATGTATCTCTGTCAGGAACGTTATCAACTTGAAGTACTGGGAGCACAGGTTGGGGAACTGAAACATGAAACAATTATGTAAAAGATATTGCTTTGGGAAAACTGGGCACAATGCAGGTGCTTAAAGTGTTGTCATAGATTAGCCTGTGCTGTTTGCATATGCTTATAAGGGACAACACTTTCCGCCTAAACTGTATTATTTTATTTACTCGAAACTTCATTTAAAAGGAAAATTCCATAAAAGGAAAGTGTCGCCCATGATTAGTTAGTGCTTACTGCGCAGGCTCATATGGGACAACACTTTATGCACATGAATTACACCCAGTTTTCCCAGAACAAGGCTAATATTATAATTGGAAACATGTACTGATCAATGGAACAAAAAAGTACTGATCAATGGAACAAACAAGTACTGATCAATGGAACAAGTACATATTGTTGTCTTTTTTTTCATTAATACAACATTTCACTGTAAAGTCAAATTTAGAAGAACAGTTTTACTTCATGTGCTTTCATGCCAAAACTAACTTTCCAATGTGCATGTTTTGTTCCAAATTACCAAATTTATTATATATATTTTTTAATCTAGTACTAGGTCATATAAATGTTAACACAAAAAGAAGCGTAGAGTTACCAACTATGAACAGATCTTTATCATAAGGGAGGTAACTGTGCTAAGACTTGTGACATAAGTAACCCAGTGTGAGAAGATCTTCTCATAAAAAAGGGAGGTCATTGTGCTAAGACTTGTGACATAAGTAACCCAGTGTGAGAAGATCTTCTCTAATAAAAGAGAGGTAACTGTGCTAAGACTTGTGATATGAGTTACCCAGTGTGAGAAGATCTTCTCTAATAAAAGGGAGGTAATTATGCAAGACTAATGATAACAAAGATTTACACACCCTTAGCAGATCTTCTGTCATAAGAGGGATAACTGTGTTGAGCCCGTACAACACCACATCAATAGGGGACACAGCTTGGGGGGAAGGAATGTTCTCATCTGAAATGTAATGTTGATCAAGGGCCATGTTTACATAGATCTTAATGAAAATATTTAAAAAGTGATAATTAACGGAAATATTTGATACAAGTTTCCTTATGGACAGTGATGCTTTACACTTCCAATATAGCTTTCAAGACATCAATCATTGTCATGCTAACAAAACCACTTGTACATGTGATACAAATATTGTCATGTAAACACAACAAATTCAATAGTCTTAAAATGTACACTGTATGTTTTTGACAAGACAAATCAAAGCGCTGAAGGCACTGAAGTTGTTCGCTATTGCACAATTTTAGACGCAATTCATTTTTTCAAAATTAATCGCAAGTTTGCAATGAACACGCCATTCAAATTTATCAAGAGTGTGTTATAACGCACGGGTCGAGCTTTGTGTGCACTTTTTGTCATCCTATTTATTTCATAGAGATAATTTAGACAAAATAACAACAACATGGCTCTTTTTGGACGTTCTGAAACCATATAAAGTATGATAAAAAAATAGAACTTAATATAAAGACAATTTGCAATCACCATCATATTAAATGAATATTGTTGGAATATTGCATACCTATCTCACTAAGAATATAATTTCATGATGAAAATTCCCTGTACAAAACTTTTGATTTTTGACACATACAAATTCAAAATAAACAATAAGATAATTGATGAAAATAAAAAATAAACTAGAAATGGCGCGGCAGAGGCCGACGCGTATCCCCACCCTGCATGTTTGACCCAGGAATGCCCCAGGGTTGGTAATGGGGCCATGCATAGTTGAGATTGACCGTACTGTCATAAGAGAAGTTCAGTATCAATTAGAAGTGAATCGGTGTAGAAATGAAAAATTTATAGCAAAAGGCAATTTTGGGTGGGCGTTGCCTATGTGGGCGGGGCGCCCCAGGGTTGGTAATGGGGCCATACAAAATTGAGATTTACCGTATTTTTTTGAGAGAGGTTCAGTATCAATTTGAAGTAAATCGGTGTAGAAATGAAGAAATTATAGTAAAAGGCAATTTTGGGTGGTCGTGGCCTTATGTGGGCGGGGCGCCCCAGGGTTGGTAATGGGGCCATGCATAGTTGAGATTGACCGTATTGTCATAAGAGAGGTTCATTATCGATTTGAAGACAATCTGTGTAGAAATGAAGAAATTATAGTAAAATAACCTAAAAAAATGAGTAACAAGAGTTCCGCGGTCGGAGATGACCGCATTGAAGCCGGATTTTTGATTTAAATGACAGGAAAGTACCTTTCGTGTTTTTGTCAATGCAATACTTAAATTACTGAAATATTGTTCAAAGGTCAAAATGAAATGTAAGTACTTTTCAAGGCATGAGCAAACCTTGTGTTATGTTTTGAATGCATGCATATACATAACAATTTTAACATTTTAACATTGAAGGTCACAGTGACCTTGACCTTCAAATGAATGACATTGAAATGAGCAGTGGTGATCTTCTAGTACTGGCCAACCTTTATGTCAAGTTTGAAGACTCTAGGTACAAGCATACCAAAGTTATAACATGGAATAAGAACTTTAACATTTTTACCTACCAAAGTTATAAGAACTTTAACATTTTTACATTCAAGGTCACAGTGACCTTGACCTTAGAATGAATGACCTTGAAATGACCAGTGGTCATCTAAGTGTGCTTGCAAACCTTCATGTCAAGTTTGAAGACTCTATGTCCAAGCATACCAAAGTTATAACAATTTTTACATTTTAACATTTAAGGTCACAGTGACCTTGACCTTCAAATGAATGACATTGAAATGACCAGTGGTCATCTTCTAGTACTGGCCAATCTTTATTTCAAGTTTGAAGACTCTAGGTACAAGCATACCAAAGTTATAACATGAAATAAGAACTTTAACATTTTTACATTCAAGGTCACAGTGACCTTGACCTTCAAATGAATGACCTTGAAATGTCCAGTGGTTACTTACTAGTTCTGGCCAACCTTCATGTCAAGTTTCAAGACTCTAGGTCCAAGCATACCAAAGTTATAACAACTTTAACATTTTTACATTCAAGGTCACAGTGACCTTGACCTTCAAATGAATGACCTTGAAATGTCCAGTGGTTACTTACTAGTTCTGGCCAACCTTCATGTCAAGTTTCAAGACTCTAGGTCCAAGCATACCAAAGTTATAACAACTTTAACATTTTTATATTGAAGGTCACAGTGACCTTCACCTTCAAATGAATGACCTTGAAATGACCAGTGGTCATCTGTTAATCCTGGCCAACCTTCATGTCAAGTTTGAAGACTCTAGGTCCAAGCATACCAAAGTTATACCATGAAATAAGAACTTTAACATTTTTACATTCAAGGTCACAGTGACCTTGACCTTCAAATGAATGACCTTGAAATGACCAGTGGTTACTAACTAGTTATGGCCAACCTTCATGTCAAGTTTCAAGACTCTAGGTCCAAGCATACCAAAGTTATAAGAACTTTAACATTTTTTATATTGAAGGTCACAGTGACCTTGACCTTCAAATGAATGACCTTGAAATGACCAGTGGTCATCTGTTAATCCTGGCCAACCTTCATGTCAAGTTTGAAGACTCTAGGTCCAAGCATACCAAAGTTATACCATGAAATAAGAACTTTAACATTTTTTATATTGAAGGTCACAGTGACCTTGACCTTCAAATGAATGACCTTGAAATGACCAGTGGTCATCTGTTAATCCTGGCCAACCTTCATGTCAAGTTTGAAGACTCTAGGTCCAAGCATACCAAAGTTATACCATGAAATAAGAACTTTAACATTTTCGAGCACGCCGCCACCCCGCCACCCCGCCCGCCCGACAACATCAATCTATAAGCCGAGATTTTTTCGAAAAAAATCCGGCTAAAAATCTCTGATCCGGTCCCACCCCACCCCCATTACCTTTGACCCAGGAGTCAGATCAAAATTCGAAATAGTGCAGGGTCGCACATATGCTCATAGCTACAATGTGTGTAAGTTTCAAGGTTCTAGTGCTTATAGTGTAGGAGGAGATAGTGGCCAGGATGGACGGACGGAAGACGGAGATAACCACAATATCCCCAATTTTTCTCCAAAAAGCGTGGGGATAAAAATCTGCGAGCAATACTTTTTACTCACGAATTAGGTTGTCATAAAGACAGCCCTGTTGACCCGTACATTGTTGTTTATGCATTACTTGTAACCCGAGCAGTTCACACATTGTCAACAACTCTGACCTAAACATAGGCATAGAGCACTAATGCGCTTTTGCGGCGTAGCTGTTTTACTCAGCTTTTCATATTACTGACTTTTACATAACGCCAACAGACATGCATGAATATTTTCGAATATTTCATAGGCTGATTAGAGATACAACCTCTGAACTTTGGCTGCATCACTGTGTAAATGCTCAGCGCAAAGGATGTAGCACTGTTCAGTGTAAGGAATTCCAGACTACCGGTACTCTCTGTATGTTCAAACGACACAAATTGTGGCCCAGTTACAATTACGCGTTAAAATCCATCTCACAGAAATTCAGTTTTGCTTTCAAGATGAGAATACAATCATTACCGAAATAGTATTGTCACGATAAGAGGAAAACAGTTAATTATCCAACCGCAATGTTTGCCGTACTTGGTCAGAACGTCTGGAAATCGTTCCTGAACGTCTGGATAGGCTGCCATTATTAACAAGTTTTCCTTTTTGAATTCAATTTTGTATCAAAAAGCATTGTGCTCAAATGGGCTATTTACAACTCGCAATGAGATTATTAATAACCCTTATCATGCAAAAAAGGGTCTTATTCCATATGCGCCCATCATTTATATATAGCCCACTCAGCCTGCGCATCTCTCAGTCTGGTCAGGAGATACATAATGATATCATAACATATTGAGTGATTTTATAGCAAACAGCAATGCCTCTGACCTGACTGCGCAAATGCACATGTTGGGTTTAACAAAGGCTGGCCGAAACGCATAAGACCCATTTTCGAATGACGCGGCTATGAAGGTGTGATTTAAATGTGTCAAAAAACTGTGCTTAAATAAAAAATTAACATACTTTTTTTTCGATAGTGAAGAAATAAACTCATAATAAGGCATGTGAGGACACATATGATGTGCACTCCCGGAGTATATTTTGTATCTACTTACACCAAAGACCTATAGATTACATTATATTCTATAGATATTTGCTTACACTAATGTGTTCTTTGACAATGCTAACACACATTTCATGTGTTGAATATGCAACTTACAAGTGAAAAAAACCCACAATAGTTAAACTTTTGTTTTCTTTTTATTTATTTATTTACAAAAGTAAATTGCAAACTTTATTTCCAAGTCTGCATACGCGCCGACTACATTTTAAAAAGATATTTCTTGTTATATTTAGTTGTTTTCGGTTTTAGCGATTATAAAGCATTTTTGAGGTTGTCTAAAGTATGCCTGTTGTAATTGGTGAACTCATGTCCAAAGGTTTATAAATTGAGAACTGTGAATATAAACAAGCTTAACCTTCTACTAACCTTCTACTAATGCGTAGCTAGCATCCGTAAATACAAAAGAGCGCCAATATCTGTTGAGAACAAAAGAACGTTTCCCAGAAATCCTCGCTGTAGAAGCCTGAACGAGGTTACAAAACAGACCATTCATATTATTATTTTAATTAATTGTTTGTTATATTCAGTTTTAGCGATTATGAAGCATTTTTGTTGTTGTCCATCGTATCGCTGAAGTTATTGTTGAACTCATGTTCAACGTTTTATAAATTGAGAATATAAACAAGCGTAACTATTTGCGCTGTTTTCCCGAATCTATTAATAGCCTAAGATTATGAATGACCTGTACTACGTCATTGAGGTGTATGTGAGAGCAAGGAATGACAACTCTGCGTGGAGATTGCCGTGCAATTGTACTCTTCCTTGCTTATCAGCAGCCGCATTTATTTATAGCCTCAGATTTATGAATGAAAATACTACGTCACGAAGACGCAGCAGAAAGTGGACTATTTTAATAATTCATAAACAATCTCTTCCGCGACATGTATAATACAATCATTGTTTATTGATTCTTTTCTATATAAGCTCTCTTCGAAACTATTACATTTAACACGATATTCATATAATGTTTCCATTTGAAAATGATTATAGTTGGAGAACTTAAACCTGTTGCATAAATTATACAACTCTTTCTCGTGCGGATACGGCGTGTGTGTTGTTAGTAGGCTCTCCGTAGATAAGGCGAACAGACTTGATTTTTGAGCAACATGATTAGCTGGTCGCTTAGCGACCAACTAAAAACAAACACATTTTTATAAGAGTTTCAACGGTTATACAGGCACTGTACCTTTGTCACCAAAGTCAAAAAAATCCTGCCATGTGAACACAATAACAGTTTGAAAATGTGTACTTTATGTTTTGACAAGAAAAACAACACTTTTTTTCATGTGTTTTCGAGTTACTTGAGTTCCTAAGGAGATACGACCAGTGTACCTTTGTCACCAAAGTCCACAAAGTCCTTGGAGAGTAGGTTAGTGAGCATCTCCATGACGAGCAGGATGTCATTGTAGCGATCCTCCTCCTCCTCACTTGCGTCCTTGACACGCTTGCCTGAACAACAACAACAACACAGGGTGAAAGATTTGTTGTTTATATTTGTTACTTTTTGAGTTTGGAATTGGGGCTGAACATTGACACAACAAGCAAATTGATTGAATTGATATCCCTGCCAAATAAATGTTGTTTATGCCTTTATGGATGCATGCAAATCTCTTGATATAGGCCCCCCCCCAAAAAAAAATAATTTAGTAAACGGTAATTGTTTTTATGCGTGTAGATTTTTATACACCCATGCAGTTTCATGTAGAAATCTTGAAGCATATCTGAGATATATACCTGAAAAGTTACACCATACAAACACAACAAAGCATAAAACTCTTAGGTATTTACAAAAGTGTAGGGTTAAGGCTATTGTGCAACACAATTCTCCTCATATATATCAATACACCCATTAAGTTTCATGATGAAATCTTCTCTCGTACCTGAGACATAGCCCTGAAATGTTACATCATATAAAAACAACAAAGGAAAATAACTTCAATACAAGAAAGTGTAGGGCATGGTACTTCTACTCTTTAATATCAATATATCCATGAAGTTTCATGTTGAAATCTTGTATGGTATCTGAGATATAGCCCTGAAAAGTTACATCATACAAAAAAACAAAGGGCAATAACTCTTATTTAAGAAGGTGTAGGGTTTTGGTTCATGTACATGGCACTTCTCCTCATTGATATCGATACACCCATGAAGTTTCATATTTATTTCTTATATAGTTTCTGAGATATAGCCATGACAAGTTTGTGATAGACGCATGAATGAACAGACTGATGGACTGACAATGCCAATTCTATATCAATCCACCTTTGGCGGTTGATACAAAACACAATGCCTACTCACACTTTTTAGTGATTCTAAGCATTGAACCTGTACAAATAGCACATACTTATGGTAGAAACGGTCAAATTCCTACTAGAATCAAAGGTAGAGAGAAATGACAGTTGATATGATCTTGATCAATCCCTACACAAGCAATATGGCTGGACTAGGGTTCAAACTCACAAACCTCAGAGTTTGGAATCGAAAGAAAGAGTATAAACAAAGGACTAACCAGGCTGTGGTCTTGTACATGTACACAGTGGGTGAATAGAAATGCATACATGTTATAAAATGCAAACAGAAAATTTCAATCTAATTTCAATCTAAACTAGAAATGGCGCGGCAGAGGCCGACGCCTATCCCCACGCTGCATGTTTGACCCAGGGGCGCCCCATGGTTGGTAATGGGTCCATGCATAGTTTAGATTGACCATATTGTCATAAGAGAATTTCAGTATCAATTAGAATTTAATCGGTGTAGAAATGAAGAAATTATAGTAAAAGACAATTTTTGGTGGGTGTGGCCTATTATGGGTGGGGCGCCCCAGGGTTGGTAAAGGGGCCATACATAGTTGAGATTGACCGGATTGTCATAAGAGATGTTCAGTATCAATTTGAAGTGAATCGGTGTAGAAATGAAGAAATTATAGTAAAAGGCAATTTTGGGTGGTCGTGGCCTATGTGGGCGGGGCGCCCCAGGGTTGGTAATGGTGCCATGCATAGTTGAGATTGACTTTATTGTCATAAGAGAGGTTCAGTATCAATTTGAAGTGAATCGGTGTAGAAATGAAGAAATTATAGTAAAAGGCAATTTTGGGTGCGAGTGGCCTATGTCGGCGGGGTGCCCTAGGGTTGGTAATGGGGCCATGCATATCTGAGATTCAGCGTGGGCAGGGCGCCCCAGGGTTGGTAATGGGGCCATGCATAGCTAAGATTGACCGTATTGTCATATGAGAGGTTCAGTATCAATTTGAAGCGAATCGGTGTAGAAATGAAGAAATTATAGTAAAAGGCAATTTTGGGTGGGCGTGGCCTATGTCGGCCTATGTAGGCGGGGTGCCCTAGGGTTGGTAATGGGGCCATGCATATCTGAGATTCAGCGTATTGTCATAAGAGAGGATCAGTATCAATTTGAAGTGAATCAGTGCAGAAAAGAAGAAGTTAATGTAAAATAACATAAAAAATGAGTGAAAATCTCTGACCCGGCCCCGCCCCAACCCCCATAACTTTTGACCCAGGGGTCAGTTCAAAATTCCGTCACTGTCACCGTCGCACATATGCTCATAGCTACCATGTATGTAAGTTTCAAGGTTCTAGTGCTTATAGTGTAGGAGGAGCAGGTGGCCAGGGCGGACGAACAGACGCACATCAATGCAATATTCTCCGAAAAACGTGGGGATAATAAAATCATAACATTAACACAATATGAACTGTCACTAAGGTCAAATAAATATTTTAACAAAATATGAACTGTCACTAAGGTCATATAAATCTTTAAAACTGCTTTTGATCAAAACTGTTAAAATGACCAGTGTTAGTAAATTGCAAATAATGTCTGAAACAACTCCTTTTGCATAGTTACTGATACTGAATTTATTTGTGCAGTCTGCACATATTTGTGCAGTCCATGTATATAGTATTTAGCAACGCTACTTTCTTTCTTGCTGTATGTGCATTTTATAAAATTTCATGAGGAAATCAGAACTGACCACTGTTGTGTTTGGAGTACGTCTGTATTGCAGAGAGGCAGACTTCATACAGCTGATTGGAGCGTTTCTGAAACATACAAAATAGGCCTTGCTCTGGGAATATGGGGCTTAATGCATGTGCGTCAAGTGTTCTGCACAGGCTTATCAGGGACGACACTTTTGGCTCTTTTGGTATTTTTTGCTTTAAGTGAGTCTCTTCTTAGCAAACATCCACTTGGGGTGGAAAATGTCGTCCCCTGATTAGCCTGTGTGGTCAGGCTTATCTGGGACAACACTTTACCAACATGCATTAAGCCCTGTTTTCCCAGATCGCTCATGATACATTGTTAGCTTGAATAGATGTGTTTTCTAATAGGCTGGATATTGTGATACCGCAAATAACTCGCAGGCTGTTCAGGTTTTATGCTATTAGCTACTCATCAGTACCTTAGGGTTGGAAATAAAATCTTTCAAACCTAAATATTGTAAGAACGGTCTTAAATTTGCTATGATTCTGTAAGGGACTAAAATGGGTCAAAGTGCGTATCTGAATGTTAAAGTTAACAAGAGTTACCTCGTTGAGGAAGCAGAGCTGTCGCTGTACTACCTCTGACAACATCTCCAGGATAAGGGGCACCACATCCTCGTTATTGTGGTAAAGGTCTGTGGAGTAAAGGATGAACATCAGCCTTGCAGTCCACAAAGGCTTTTCTTGGACGACACTTTTGGCCTTTACTGAATTTTCACTATGAAGGGACTTTTTGTAAACAAAATCTCAGAATAGTAGAAATTGTTGTGTCTGATTGGCCAATGCAGATTGCACAGGCTAATCTGGGACGCCACTTTACAGATGTGCATTAAGTCCAGAGAGAATCTCATATAAGGAACTCTTCAAAGGTATAACACATTAGAATACAACATTAATAAAGGGAAAGATATAGAGGCAACTGTTGTGCTTCTTCTGCCTGTATGGTGGCATAAACATTTGAATTGTACATCAATTAAGAATAATACTAATACAAAGCCATTTTTCACCAAAAAATGATGATGAAACCACACAAAGAGACAAGTCTGACAAAAGTTTTTTTTAAAAGACATGTCAGACATACAATTACTTAAGCCTTCTAATCATATTTATAATCAAACATAGTCACAATGTCAATTACAGAATACCACTGAAGTGGCCTGCCTTGCATATGCTCATTTTTACAGCAGATATTACCTTTTCATCACTGCACATTATTATTAGTTGTCTGACAGATCCAACTCAATTGAAACATGTTTAGTCTAACCAATGTTTTTTTACACAAGTCATAGTTTGACTTTTAGGTTTAATCTGGGTGTCTAAAAAAATTATGAAGGCTGTTTTCCCCAATCCAGTAATTCAAAGTATTAACCATTAGTAAATGATATCCATGGTTAATTTTCTTTCAAAGAATTAAACATTACTTAATGAAGTTAATGAAGAAACATGATAAATTTGATTTCAAAGCATTTACAAAGTATTAACTTCAAAGCAACAAGATTTAAGCCAGTAAGGAAAGAGACAATTTCCTTCAAGCTTAAACTATAATTTATTTTACCATAGGTTACAATTCTAAATAACCGCGTCTAAATGTCCAACCCTTGAAAGCAGTTGTGGTCCATGTGTGCCCTTACCCAGCAAGCTGACACTGTGTAGCATCAAGGGCAGCAAGAAGTCAAAGATCTTGTCAATGTTGGTGACCCTTGACCCCTTGGCGACCCCGCACAGGCTCTCTAGGAGCTTGATTATCTCCTCCTTGGTCTCTGGGGACTGGCAGCTCTTTGTGAAGTGAGGAACCCTTATGTGCAGGTAGAACCTGTCCTCAAGACGCTTCAGTACCTAGGAGAGATAGGCATTAATTAGAGTTAACTTGAGAATATTTGAGCACAGTCCTCACTGACTAATCTTGGACGACACATTTTTGGTTTTATTGTTTAAGTAAGTCTCTGCTTTACGAAAATCTAGTCTAAGTAGAAAGGGTCATAGAAAAAGTATAATCTGTAGAAAAATTGGGCTTAGTTCATTGTCTTTAAGTTTTGTCAAAGGTACCCCTGTGCAGTCCTCATAGGCTAATATAAGATAAAACTTTCTGCTTTAATGGCATTTTTTGTTTAAAGTCAGTCTCTTCTTAAAGACAATCCAGTCTAAGCAGAAAGTGTTGTCCCTAATAAGCCTGTGCAGATTGCACAGGACAATCTAGGATTGCACAGGACAATCTAGGAGGATACTTTACCCACAGGCTTTAAGCTCAGTATACACACTCGTCACTCGCTACTCATATTTTTTCTGTATAAGCATTCACAATAACCTATATGCTTGAAATGATGTTTGTAATTGAAGTATTATTTAACCATTTTTCTTTGCAACAAGCTAATAAAAAATCGTTACTTCATGTATAACTTAAACAGGAGAATACTGAACCGTCGGTACCTACCAGCTGCCAGTACTCTGCAGCATTGTTCTCAGCTATACCGGTTCCTGCCAGGACAAGGGCCTTGTACACGAGGCGCAGTGCAGACGCCGGCAGCAGGCAGAACGGGGACCGGTTGTCAGCCACTTGCCTAACCAGTTCCTGCATAGTCGGGCACTTCATGATAAATACAGCTCTGAAATAGTGGGGCAATTTATGATGGATACAGCTCTGAAATAGTGGGGCAATTTATGATAAATAAAGCTCTGAAATAGCGGGTCATTCCATGAAAAATACAGCTCTGAAATAGCGGGGAACTTCATGATAAATACAGCTCTGAAATAGTAGGGAACTTTATGATAAATACAGATCTGAAATAGCAGGGCACTCCGTGATAAATACAGCTCTGAAAAAGTGGGGAATTCCATGATAAATACACTTCCCACATACTCGGGCACTTCATGATAAATACAGATATGAAATAGTGGGGCACTCCATTATAAACACAGATCTGAAATAGTGGGGCACTTTATAATAAATACAGCTCTGAAATAGTGGGGTACTTTATGATAAATACAGCTCTTACATGTATATAGTGGGACACTATGAAAAATACAGCTCTGACATGTATATGCTGGGGGCACTTTATGACATATACATTGCTGATATGTAAATAGTGGGGAACTTCATGATAAACTCATCTCTGAAATGTATGTAAAAAAGGCTGCCATGGGGTAGTGCATATGGTTTCTGTCTAGCGACCGGGAAGTCACGGGTGCAATACCCAGTGTAGAAGAATTGTTTAGACCCCCCAGTCACCAAGTACTGGTCCGACCCAGGAAACTGACTTGAAAGTCTTGCAATAAGATTTGGCTTTCAATGCAATCAAAATAGATTTAAACTAAATGTATGTACATCACAGGCTTAGTTTGATCATTATAAACTGAATGAAATCTAAAAAGCACTGGTAGTAAATAGGACGAAAACATAAACACAGGTCCACAAGGTTGCAAACAAATTGTCCACAAGTTTTCATAACACATTTTTTTCCACATATTATTCAACACCTCCCCAGTAATTATAAAAGGATCTATTTCTGTTAACCTAAAATGACAAACATTGCAAATTTCTATTTGGAATAACACAAACAAAATCAGCATTCAATTGTAATTGTTTCAAATATACAAAAATTAGATGACTGCGGCAAGTTGGTTAAAACAGATTTCTTTTAGCTTGATTGCATGAAAAGCCTTATTGAAACACAATAGATTTTCAAGTTAGAGCAAGTACTTAGTGTCTTTGGGGGAAATTTAAAGAACACTCACACAGTGGGTATCAAACCCGTGACCTCCCTGTCACAAGGCAAACACAATATCCACTATGCGATGGCGACCTGTGGCATGCTCCCTGTCACGAGGCAAACACAATATCCACTATGCGATGGCGACCTGTGGCATGCTCCCTGTCACAAGGCAAACACAATATCCACTATGCGATGGCGACCTGTGGCATGCTCCCTGTCACGAGGCAAACACAATATCCACTATGCGATGGCGACCTGTGGCATGCTCCCTGTCACAAGGCAAACACAATATCCACTATGCGATGGTGACCTGTGGCATGCTCCCTGTCACTAGGCAAACACAATATCCACTATGCGATGGCGACCTGTGGCATGCTCCCTGTCACTAGGCAAACACAATATCCACTATGCGATGGTGATCTGTGGCATGCTCCCTGTCACTAGGCAAACACAATATCCACTATGCGATGGCGACCTGTGGCATGCTCCCTGTCACTAGGCAAACACAATATCCACTATGTGATGGCAACCTGTGGCATGCTCCCTGTCACTAGGCAAACACAATATCCACTATGCGATGGCGACCTGTGGCATGCTCCCTGTCACTAGGCAAACACAATATCCACTATGCGATGGCGACCTGTGGCATGCTCCCTGTCACTAGGCAAACACAATATCCTCTATGCGATGGCGACCTGTGGCATGCTCCCTGTCACTAGGCAAACACAATATCCACTATGCGATGGCGACCTGTGGCATGCTCCCTGACACGAGGCAAACACAATATCCACTATGCGATGGCGACCTGTGGCATGCTCCCTGTCACGAGGCAAACACAATATCCACTATGCGATGGCGACCTGTGGCATGCTCCCTGTCACTAGGCAAACACAATATCCACTATGCGATGGCGACCTGTGGCATGCTCCCTGTCACTAGGCAAACACAATATCCACTATGCGATGGCGACCTGTGGCATGCTCCCTGTCACTAGGCAAGCACAATATCCACTATGCGATGGCGACCTGTGGCATGATGATTTAGGACATTTTTAAGATTAATAGACCTTGTAAATAGCATGACAAGGCACGTGCATACCTGGTCCTGTTGTCGACCATGGTGACCAGGAGCTGCAGGATGTCCTGTAATGTCTTCTCCTCAGCGTTCCACGCCGCCAGGTACACCAGGATCTTGTCCAGCAGGAACTGAACGCTCCACTGGGCGCCGTCTGTGTCACGCCCAAAACCCGCACATATCGCTTTACTCATCTTTGTAATGATATTAAAATATGTCTTTTAATATCACCTCAAACATTTTATGATAATTCATATGAATAAAAAAAAAATTATTTACAAGTATCAAGACTATTTTTTTATTTTGTTTTGCTTATCTTTTATATAGAGGACAAGTTGAATAAAAATTTAATCTAAGAATTTGCAAGCAAAGTCACTTGATCATTTATACAAGATTTTATGAATAAAGCTAAAGAGTAAATTAAACACATTTCTTTTCCCCAAATACTACTGCTTTTTGACAAAATATTCCAAAAGTTTGAAAACAATTATTCTAAATGTTTATTTAACTTTTTGATTTCTTTTTCACAATTAGTACAAGGTCTCAACTATTATGTTTTAAAATTAATTACATACAACAGGACGATTTATATATTTATTATACAGACTCCCCCACAACTTACTACTGACCCATGAAACATTTTCCTAAGACCCAGATGGAAGGGTATAAAGGCAGATGGGCTTGATGGTGCTGGGCTCCCCATTCAGATTGTGCAACTTCACTACCCAGCCTGGCCACATAATGTTTTTTGCTGCCTTGTCATGACAATTTCATTAGCCATATCCCCATCATTCTGAGTCAAAAGTTGTAGTGGAATGTTACTGGTTTGAGCAAGTTCACTTACTACAGGCATATGACAATCACCAGAGTGAATTGGTAGTTCAATTGACTGCGGTCTCATAACTGGTTATATAATACTTTTTATCATAGCAAAAAATCCAAACAAACACTCATGGAAAGATATTAAGGCCATACTTGGTTATAGAAGTTCTCATCTGGCAGCAGGTATGACCTTGACCATCGCCGTAGCAACCACATGACGGAGCTGGTCACCTGGGGCGACATTGTGTCCACCATCTTGGCTGTCACAGACTGCTTGTGCACCTCACACAGTCTAAACACGGCCGATATCAACCTGCCAGACACAATGGAGGGATGTTCATAAAATACTGGTCTCATGTTCCTTAACATTCTTAACCCTTTGCATGCTGGGAAATTTGTCATCTGCTAAAATGTCGTCTGCTGAATTTCTAAAATCATCATTTTCTTCACTTTTTTTCAAAGAATACTATCAGAATAGCAAACAGTTTGGATCCTGATGAGACGCCACGTTCTGTGGCGTCTCATCTGGATCCAAACTGTTTGCAAAGCCTTCAAAATCAGGTTCCAGCGCTCAAAGGGTTAAACAGATGTATTAGATATGAGGAGCACTAATAGTGCCTTGCTATGTGAGCTACCTTTTTTTTAAACAAGTATCATGAACATTCTCAATTTTTGAGCTCAACTCAGAAGATGAGATTTGAGTTTCCTCTCAAATGAGGGAAAATGTTGGTAAGCTCATAAACTATATCAAAATTCAGGTTTGAGAGTTGGACTCAAAATTCAAAAACTCTTTTATGAACACCAACATGAGCATGATGGGCAAACTCATTCAAAAAATTGAGAAAAACTGAATGTTGAGTAAAAAAATTGACTTAATTGTGTACTTGATAGTTGGCCCTATACCTTGGAATGGGGATATCTCATGTTAAATCTCCATTGCGAACGAGCTTTATTAGTTGAGTTACACTTTTTAAACCTGAATTAATTGATATTGCGCTTTTATATTAATTTTAAAATCTGATTTTGACTGAAGAAATAAGAGACTTGAGTCTATTATCCTACAGAAAAGTCATAAATTAGGGGCCAGGTATTAATGCATGTGCCAAGAAAGTGGTCATGAATTGGCTACCTATTTTCACAAGGTGATCTGAGACAAAACTTTTAGAGAATCTTCATAAAAATAGAAAATACCTTAACAGAACACTGTCATCCTGTATTGGGTTGGGTTGCCTCAATTTATCTTTTTTTCATAACAAAAATGTGTACACTTTCAATTAATTATTAAGATAGGTAAAGATAGGCTAAGCTAACCCTGGAAAGGTAGCGCATTCATAAGTAGTTTTACTGCCTGCCATTAAATGACTGAAATAAACTTCATTGCGACCTGTCATTGTGTTCCTGCATCATGAAATGTCTTGAAAGCATCTTTCGTTATATACTAAGTTTAAATGCTATTGTACCTATGCTTTACCAGTAATATTGCCTTCATATTCCAATATTAATGAAATAATAATTATTCTTCTGAAATTAAATGCATGGAACATTTGTTTCCTCTTGCAACAATATTCAATTTTCTTTTTAAATTAACAAGATATGTCTTAAAACAAATTTTCTTAAGTAAAATTCATTTTAATTATTAAATACTTACCTGTTATCTCTAGCTTACCCCTTTCCAAGGGAGTTATTTCATCCGGAAAATATTCAAGCGCTGGGAATCGTCCACCTCTATAAGAATCCAAATCAGGTTAAACATAGTACAATGCAACCTAACAGGAAATCAAGAACCACAACTCATCTTTCCTTTACGCAAACATAAAAAGGCGATGAGCGGGGTGGGAGGTGGGACTTACCGATAACAGGTAAGTATTTAATAATTAAAATGAATTTTACTTAAGAAAATTTGTTTTAATATCATAAATACGTTACCTGTTATCTCTAGCTGATTTTGCAGCTGCGGCGGGAAGGTTCGCATATTTTTTCCCATCACAGCAAAACCCATATAGAGGGTTTACAGCCAGAGATAGTAGAATCAAGTCCTCTTATAATCTTGTTAGTACAGTATAGTACTTAATTCTCGGATGGCACCAGTGTACTTACGCCATAGAAGAAACTACAGTTTGAGCCACTACAAGAGGACCCAACTTATACAAATTGTCTTGTTGGCACTCAAGAGAACGAAGATAAAAAGAGGAGAAGGTGGTCGGATTCCTCCAGAAAGCAGCTTGAAGCACTTCAGATAGTGGGGTCTGATTAATATAAGCCCACGAAGCCGAAAGAGCTCTTAATTCATGCGGTCTTATCTTAAACAGGGATAAATCCCTCGATGAAAGAGAAGAATAAGCTTTCCTTATAGTCGAGGCTATCCAACGAGAAATAGAAGCCGCAGACACATCGCCCCCCCCTTTTAATGGAATGAAAAGTCTCTTGCGAGAACCTCGGATAGACTTTACCTTTTTAAGGTAGAACTTCAAAGCCCTAACCGGGCAAAGGAGTCTATCATCATCTTCATGTCCACAAGTTCTAGATAGACTTGGAACTTTGAAGGGTTTGGAAGCCATAGAGGGGAGTTGATTTTTAGCAAGGAATCCTGACTGACACAACAATGTAACAGAACCATCAGAAGAGTCAAAACGAAGATGACTATCCTCGATAGAAAGAGCATGAATTTCACTTCTCCGTTTGGCTGAAGCCATAGTAAGAAGGAAAACGGTCTTCCATGTTAGGAATTGTAATGAAGCCTGATCAAGAGGTTCATAGGGAGCCTTAATAAGGGAACCAAGCACACAAGCTAAATCCCATTTAGGAGCAAGTGTACGAGATACAGGACGACTAAGTTCCATAGCTCGAACAAGTTCTGAAATAGCTGGATCAGCACAGACTTGTGAAGACTTAGTGAAAGCCAATGTATGCGAAATCATAGATCTGTATCCTTTGATGGAACTAAGAGAAAGTTTCTTATCATCAAAAAGATAAATGAGAAAATCCGCTATTCGTCTAGCAGAGGGATTGAGGGGATTAATTTTCCCTCGAAAACACCAATTGGAGAAGAGTTTCCAACGAGCATCATAGACTGCTCTGGTGGATTTTCTCCTTGCCGAAGCAACGAGGGTTGAAGCCCTGACAGAAAAACATTTCTTCTGCAAAGATTGCCTGATAACGGCCAGACGTGTAAGTGGAACATTTTTGGGTCCGCATGTAGTCTGCCGCTTTGAGACAGAAGATCTGACCTGTGAGGAAGATTCCTGGGATAATCGTACAGGAGACTGAGAAGATCGTTGAACCAAGATCTTCTGGGCCACCAAGGGGCAATCAGGAGTATCCTGCAAGAGCTCACCCTGATTTTCCCCAATATTTGGGGAATTAGAATGGGTGGGGGATAGGCGTAAGCATCCAGTTGGTCCCATGCGAACGAAAGCGCGTCGATTGCCCACGCTGCTGGATCGTAAACTGGACTCACATACAGAGGAAGTCTGTGATTGTGTCTGGTTGCAAATAGATCGACCAGGGGATAACCGAACTTGAAAAAGATCTGGTTGGTCACTTCTTGATGAAGTGTCCACTCCGATGGAAGTAACTGGTGTTTGCGAGACAAACCATCCGCCAGGGCGTTGAGGCGACCTGGTATATATTTTGCCAGCAGATGAATGTTGAGTGTTTTGCAAAGAACAAGTAATTTTCTGGTTTCCAGATACAGGGATTGAGAATGTGTTCCCCCCTGTGCCTGGATGTAAGCCACCACAGATGTGTTGTCTGTTGACACCATCACACAAGAGTCTCGAAGATGTGATTGGAAATGAGATACAGCTAGAAATACTGCTCGCATTTCTAGATTGTTGATATGAAGGTGAGATTCCTGATGAGACCACAACCCTGAAATTATCAGACTGAGAGGTTCCAGGTGAGCACCCCACCCTTCCTTGCTCGCATCCGTTATTAGATATAATGACGGTTGCGGGGGAAGAAGGGGTACTCCTGCCAACAGAGTCTCCTCGTCTAGCCACCACTGAAGATGAGACCTTAAGGAGGGAAGGATTGGAATCTGTGTTAATAGATTGCCTGGAGACCATTTCCAACAAGCTGAGAGATAGTGCTGAAGAGGACGTAGGAAGAGACGTCCCAACTGCACAAAGTCTGCTACTGAGCTCAGGATACCGTTGAGAGAGAGGAATTCTTGAGCTGTTATATGAGATTGGGACAAAACCCAGTTGACTTTCATCAGAAGGTCTGATATACGTTGAATAGACACTCTGACCCGATTGATGTGGGTCAAGAAATTCATTCCCACAAACGTAAAGTCCTGTGAAGGAATGAGGTCTGATTTGTCTGCATTGAGAAGGAGCCCTAACGAGAGGAGCTCCTTCCAAGAGAATTCTAGGTTGTACAGAAGCAATTGACGATCGAGCTGGTGTAAGAGCCAGTCGTCGAAATACTGAAGAAGAATAATCCCGTGAACTCTGAGGTGTGATCCGACTGCCGACATTAGTTTGGTAAAAACTCGTGGGGCTGTCGCCAACCCGAAAGGCATAGACCGGAACTGGTAGACTTGGCCTTGAAAGGCGAATCGCAAGTACTTTCGGTAGTTGGGATGTATAGGAACATGGAAGTAAGCATCTTCCAGATCCAAAGACACCCCCCAGTGCAGGGGTTTGATGGATTCCCGTATGAAAGAAGGAGTCTCCATTTTGAAAGTTGGTTTGAGGAGATACATGTTGAACACTTTTAAATCTATTACTGGTCTCCAGGAACCATTTTTCTTTTGAACAAGAAAAAGACGACTGTAAAATCCTGGAGAATAAGGATCTTGAACCCTTTCTACCGCCTGTTTTTCCAAGAGCTCGAGAATGGACTCTGGAATATGTGGATGCCGAGATACCAGCTCTATAGGGACGCGAGAAAGTGGAGGCCTTTTTTCGAATTGAAAAGTCAGGCCTTTTGTCACAAGAGAATGAACCCATGCGTCTGAAGTAATTTGAAGCCATCGATTTGAGAAGTGGAAAAGTCTGGCCCCGACTGGTATTTCCGGCATCGGAGGTTGTGGCGGTAGAAAGGGAAGGGACCTAGGGCTGATAAGCAGGAGGTGCGCCCCTGCCGGTAGAAGGTTTGAAATTCCTCTGTCCCGGCTTGGGTTTGCCCTTTTTCCCAGAATCTTTATTAGAAGACTTGTGTGACAAAGAAGGTCTGTTATAGGAAGACTGCCTATTAGGACCTGACCGTGGATTAAAAGAAGGCTTTTTAGAGAAAAGGTTATTTCTCTTAGCCGTCTTGAATGCTGGAACTGCTGGTGGCCTAGAAGCAGGATGCTTAAAGACCCCTTGGCGTTGTCCAGAGTTGTTTCTAGCTAAAGAAGCATGAAGTTGGTCATCCTTGTCAGCTGTGATTGCTTCTTGTATCCTTCCACCAAAAAGAAACCCTGATGTGAGAGGAGCTGTTCTGAGCGAGTTCATACCAGGTTCCAACAGAAAATCTTTAGGTAAAGAAGTAAGGATAAGATCTCTACGAATCCTTAGCATCTCGGACATTGAAGAAGCAGAAGTGTGAGATAAGGCCAGTGTGGTCCGTGAGAGATGAATTAACAAATCACGGAGTTCCTCCGGAACAGATTCCGACCAATCACACACCATTTGTAAAATTGTCGCTAGCATGAAGTCAATTTGGTTAGTCAAACCTAATGATCTACGTTCCCTCATTTCCCAAGTTTCCAACATTGAAAACGGAACAGAAACTGAATTGGAACCACTTGGCATTACAAGAGATAGCTTGCTTATGTCCGGATCTGGAACCGGAAGTTTTGAAAAATCCAACCCAGAGGTTGCATGTGGTACAGGAGGTTTGTAACTTTTACTACCTTCCTGGTGTTTTGGATCAGCTAGTTCCTTAGGAATTTTCCATGTTTCTCCTCGTTTTGGAATAGTCTTATTAGCTGATTCCAATGATTGAAGAACAGATAGAACAGTAGAACCAATGGGAAGTCGTGGGTCAGGACGAGCCGTCGACTTAATAACCCTGTTGGGATCAAATGTACGAAAAAGTTGTTCTGTCACAGAAATCGTCGCATTTGAAGACAGTTCAGCAGGTCTTGGACAGTAATCTTCACCAAGAGTACGAAACATCAGTTCATAGATCTGACCAATCGGAGCTAAATATTGATCCGTCTCAACATTAGATTCTGCATCTGAATCAGCCTCACTCTCTACAACACCAGCGGTTTGTATAGAATCAGCAGGAACAGAAGTGAGAATATCTTGTACCGGATTGTAATTGTCTGGTAACAGCGAATGATCATCCCCGACGTCAGTAAACTGATAATGTAAACCGGAAGAAGGTAAATTATCAGCATTGACCGGTACAAAATGTCCCGCCGAATTCTGTATCCATAGTGTATCAGGATTCGACAGGGTAGCTGTAGGGGGTACACGACTAGATACTGTAGATGATACCCGTGGTGTTGACACTGACGCCGTAGTAGTGAGGTGAGCTCCTGAAGATGCAATACGTGTGGCAGTCAACGTTGGAACCGACACATTTGGCATGGAAACATGCGATTCCATAACGGAACACGATGGTGAACGACTATACGTATGGTAAGTCCGATGCTGTCTACGTGAACGTTGCCGACGTCCTCGTTTCCTGCAATGTCGAGATCTGGATCGGCTGCGCTGTCGAGATGTGGATCGGCTGCGATGTGATCGAGATTTTTTGGAATACCGTCTCCGTGAGTGACGACGTGATCGCTTATGAGCGCCGCGACGATGATAACTGCTCGACGAAGAAGAGCGTGTCCGATGTCCACTCCTTGATGAAGACGATGTATTTGACGACGAATCGGATGTAGAAGAATACGCCGATGATGAAGACCGAGTTCTTCTTGACCGGCGATTGGTGTTATCGGTGGCAGGCCCAACTGATGACTGTTGACCGGTGACCGGACCGGACCGGACCGGTGACCGGACCGGACCGGTGACCGGACCGGTGATCAATGACCGGACCGGACCGGTGACCGGACCGGACCGGTGACCGGACCGGTGACCGGACCGGACCGGTGACCGGACCGGACCGGACCGGTGACCGGACCGGACCGGTGACCGGACCGGTGACATGACCGGACCGGACCGGACCGGTGACATGACCGGTGACCGGACCGGACCGGACCGGTGACCGGCCGGTCATATTATGACCGGTTACGTCACCGGACAAAGACCGTAGAATGGCGGCTGCCATGTGGTCTGACATTGATCCAGTCGTTCCATGATCAATGTCGCCGGTATGCATGGTGTGAGTCATAAGATCTGATGACGATCGACTGACAACAACACCATCTTGCCCGGTACTCGGTGACTGACAAAACCGCTGGTCATCCTTGACCAGTGGAGTCACCGGGTAATCAACGTCGGATGGAGGTTCGTTGCGTTTGCGGCTGATCGACGTCCTCCGGCGACCTGCTTTTGTCCATACGTCGTAAGCCCACAAATCGCAAACCGCACATTTGTTATTAAATGTGCAACCGGTACATGCCAAGCAAGTATCGTGGGAATCCCACCTTGCTTTGATATGACCACAAGAACCTCTATCCTGTAAGTTCATTCTGAAATAAAAGAAACAGAAAGAACCTACAAAAAAACAAATTAATGATTATAAATTCAAATAAAAAGTTAAACCACAAAATGTAAACACAAAGAACGCTGTCCAATTGACCTCAATTACTTATTGGGGAATAGGCACGAATTCCTCGTGGTTCACGTGCTCATGACGTCATGTACATGAGCGACGATACAAACAAAGAAACCCAGCAAAAGCAGAAATATGACAATTACTGCAACAAAAAGTATAGAAATATAAACCGAATGATACAAATAAAAGATAAATAAACTTTATCCTTTTAAACTCCGCCAAAAACACAGTGAAAAGAACACATAAGTCCTGAGCCTAAAATAGGCGTGCACATGGTTTTATCCGGAAAGGAAAGATGAGTTGTGGTTCTTGATTTCCTGTTAGGTTGCATTGTACTATGTTTAACCTGATTTGGATTCTTATAGAGGTGGACGATTCCCAGCGCTTGAATATTTTCCGGATGAAATAACTCCCTTGGAAAGGGGTAAGCTAGAGATAACAGGTAACGTATTTATGATATTAAAAGGTATTTTGGTGTACATAACATTTTCAAAGCATTTTGCATGGGGAAAAAAAGGGAAAAAAGTTGCATAGAACAGAAATTTTGCTATTTTTCAAATCTTCATACTTCATTTAATAGCAAAAACCTGTATTTCAAAAGTGAAATTCAAGCTCTTTTTGCTGAATAATATTATAAAATTAATTAATTAAATTGTCATTAATTAGATGAATTCATATTGGCTTTGTTATTGAGCTGAAGACAGCAGAAGTATTGTCCTGAGGCCGCAGAGCTGTCTTCAGCTCAATAACAAAGCCAATATTAATTCAACTAAATAATAACATTATAATATGAACCTCACTGTTGGCACATGGGGTTTAATGCATGTGCATAAAGTGTTGTCCCAGATTGGCAGTCGGCACAGGCTAATCAGGGACGACACTTTCCGCTTTTATGGTATTTTTAGTTTCAAGGAAGTCCCTCCTTGCCAAAAATCAAGTTTAGGCGGAAAGTGTCGTCCCTGATTAGCCTGTGCGGACTGCACAGGCTAATCTGGGACGACACTTTATGCACATGCATTAAGCCCAATTTTCTCAGAACAAGACACATATGTAAAAAAATATAAATAATAATTATTCTGTCCACCTGATGGCATGGTCTGTGTGTGTAGAGGCCCCAGGGATGGTGTCGATGTTGTTGGTGGGGGAGGCGAGCACCTTGAGGGTGGTGTTGAGATCTATCTCGGTGGACTGCTGGATGGAGTAGCGCATAATCTCCCCGGGAATCATAGGGGTCTCACCCTGCGCCTCCTCCGTCAACACATGGGCTGCAAGAAATAACATACCACGTCTTCATTATATCTTTTATTTACCCTTTACAGCTTATAAACGCATTTTTACTTGTTTAAAGTCCCTTAGAAATTCAAATTAAATTAAAGCCTTTCTTAAAAGATTCAAGGTTTCAAGCCTTCAATTCCAACCCTTAAATATTCATGAGCAGCAAACATCATGAAATCTGGTTTTTGCCGGTTGCATGTAGCCATATTCACTTTGCTTTTGAGCTGGAAAGGGTTAAAACCATTTCATTTGAGCTCAGTTGCATCCAAACAAAGCCTTAGTAGTAACTTTATATAAATTGAAATTCTAAGACATTTTAATAAAGACACCACAACAAAAACATTAAATCAAAGATTTGTCATAAACATGACTTATACCCTAGAACTGCTTCTCAGCTTAGTTCAAGGGCAAATAACTCAATAATGAATGTTTCACTTAAAATGAAGTGTGTAACTGACACACCAACCAATGAAAATAATGATTCCCATATACTATCTCAATGCAAATTATACTAACTTCAGTTTGTCATATTTAAACAAGACTATTGCCAAGCAATATAGTCCCCTACCGGCTACACCACTGTCAAAAATTCCACCATTGTCAGAATTTTTGTTGTCGCCATAGCAACCAGAATTGTTGACGTAGGAACAAAATGAAATAACATGCATAATGTCCATGTTGCCATCTATCCATGTTTCAAGTTTCATGGAAAAATATTAAGAACTTTTAAAGTTATCGTAGGATCCAGAAAACCCCCATTTTCAGCAGTAATTCTAGTCTATTTGTTGCCAAAGCAACCAATATTTTTGACGTAGGAACAAAATGAAATGACGTGCATAATGTCCCTATTGCCATCTATCCATGTTTCAAGTTTCATGAAAAAATATGAAGAACTTTTAAAGTTATCGCAGGATCCAGAAAAGTGTGACTGACTGACTGACAGACTGACGGACTGACAGACAAAGCGCAAACCATAAGTCCCCTCCGCTGAAACCGGTAGGGGACAAAAAAGATATAACTGAACTGTCTGTGTTTTCAACAAGGAGGAAGTACAGCTAAAATATGCATGATACCCTAGGACATTCCATAGATTCATGACATAATAAGATAATGTCACTTTAATGATTCTGCTTTCTATACTTCTCCTTTTGAGCAGCACTCTCAACTTTAGAGAAACTGTAACTTTCTTTACTGTGTGGAGTCATTTTGTAAAGGCAGGCTGGGATGAAAACCATGGAATAGCATTATGGGAAAATTGGGCTAAATGCATGTCCATAAAGTGTTATCCAAGATTTGCCTGTGCTGAACGTAATTTGTGCATTAATGGTATTTTTTGTTTTAAGAAAGTTTCTTTTAACTGACAATGCAAATTGGACAGAACACTAGGCACACGCATTAAAGGGATCTTTTCACGGTTTGGTAAATTGACAAAATTGAAAAAAGTTGTTTCAGATTCGCAAATTTTCGGTTTAGCTATGATGTTTGTGAGGAAACAGTATTACTGAACATTTGCCATGGTCCAATATAGCCATTATATGCATCTTTTGACGATTTAAAAACCTAAAAATTATAAAGCGTTGCAACACGAAACGATTGAATAATTTGGAGAGTTCTGTTGTTGTCATTTAAATTTGTGAAACTACGAAGATTGCTTATATAACGTATAAAATTCACACCTTATGTTTGCTTGGCAGGATAGCTCAGTTGGCTAATGCGTTTTTACTTCAGGATTCCGGGGGTCACTGGTTCGAACCCTGCTGCGGGCTACTTTTTTTTTCCTTTTTTAAATTTTATTTTTGATTTTTTACTGGAGCTTTTAAAATTTAATGTTAACATTTATCAATATAAAGCATTTAATGACAAACTTCAAAACATGCCAAAATCTGTGAAAAGGCCCCTTGAGGCTTCGTTTAACCAGAGCAAAAACACAAGTAAGAGCAACCCACCAGTAACCAGTACAAGCCAGTGTATGTCCTCATTGATCATGTTGATGATGGAGTTGTCAAAGCTGCAGTTGAGACTGCCGGTGGCCACTCGCATCTGATGGATCCTCTGTAGCTGCCCATGGAGACGGGTCACACGGTCCTCCAGGGCTCTGGAGAAAGAGAGTTGTAGGACAGTTTGTTAGGACGTTACTCCACTCGAAAGCAAAGTGAAAATGGCTGTATGCAACCAGAATAAAACCAGAACAGCCTTTGAGTAACTCGCAGTCTGGTTATCAGTTACTTTGGAAAAGGAGCCTTTAAAACTCAAATCTAGCCAGAAAGGTCTTTCATAATAATTTTATTTGATTTTGATTTTTCAAGGGACTACAAAGCGTCAATATGCATATCTGAGTGGTTAAGGTTGATTCAGCAAGAAAACCGTATGGTAGAGAGTTGCACCACAGTATGTAATGATGTTTATCTAGCAAGACTGGCTTAACAGTGGATCCTCCCTAATTGGAAGTTAAGGCGAGAAATAAAATTATCTAGGACTATAGAAATCAGGTTGACACATTTATAATCAATACAATCTGAGTTGTTGAATAGTATTTAAGGATTTAGCAAGGTCGCCGTGGTGTAATGGATATGGTGTCCGCCTAGCGACTGGGAGGTCACGGATTCGATCCCCACCGTGGGAGCATTCTTTAGTTCTCCCCCAAAGACACCAAGTACTGGTTCTAGGTCCAGGAAACAGACCTGAGAGCGTTTATATAAGCCATAGGCTTTCGATGCAATCAAGCTAAAACAAATTTTTAAAATAAAATTCATTTTAATTATTAAATACTTACCTGTTATCGTATGCTTATACTTTCCAAGGGGAAATAACTCATCCGGAATTTTAACTGGGAATCCGCCACCTCAATACTGCAACACAGGCCAGGTTAAACATAGTGCAGTGCAACCTAGCCAAAAATCGGTAACCAACCCTCAATATTCTTTCAATATATATACAAAAATATTAATTGAATAGCGGGGTGGGAGGTGGGACTTACCGATAACAGGTAAGTATTTAATAATTAAAATGAATTTTATTTTAAAAATTTGTTTTAATGTCATAAATACTGACCTGTTATCGTATGCTGATTTTGCAGCTGCGGTGGGAAGGTTCGTATATATTTTCCCAACACAGTAGAACCCATAAACAGGGTTATCAGCTAATGATATCAAGTAATCTTCGTTAAAACGGTATTAATTATGACTTCTCGGACAGAGTAATATGTCTATGTCATAAAGAAGACACTACCGTTAGTGAAACCACAACAAGCCCAAACGTATACAAATTGTATTGTTGGCACTTCAGAAAATGAAGATAAAAAGATGACAAGGTGGTCGGATTCCTCCAGTAAACAGCTTAGAGCACGTCAAAAAGTGGGGTGTGATTAATATATGCCCACAAAACAGACAGAGCTCTTAATTCATGCGGTCAGATCCTAAAAAGGAATGAATCCTTAGATAGGATAAGATTAACTTTCCTTAGTCGAGGTCTAACCCCGAGAAATAGAAGCCGCAGACACATCTCCCCCCCCTTTTTTGGGGAAATGAAGAGTTTCTTTGAGAACCTCGAATGGACTTCTGACTAACACTGCTGAGATAGAACTTCAAAGCCCTGATTGCCCAAAGAAGTTTATCCTCATCTTCATGACTACCAGTTTAAGAAAACTTGGAAACTTGAAGGTAGAAGCCATATAGAGGACTTGATATTAAGCAAGGAATCCTGGCTGACACAACAAAGTGAAAACGACAATAGATCCAACTGGAATTGGTCGTATTCAACAGAAAAAGCATGATTTTCACTTCTCTGTATGGTAAAAGCCATAATAAGAAGGAAAACCGTCTTAAAATTATATTGGAACTGTTAATAAGCCTGATGAAAAAGGTTCATAGGGAGCTCATTAAGCATCCCAACATGTTACACAAGTCAAAACCGCTTAAGAAGGTAAAGGAACGAAAAACATAGTGTTGACGTTCCATAGTTTGGATCAGTTCCAAAATAGGTAAGACAGCACAGAGTTGCGATGACTTACACAAAACAAGGTATACGAAAGCATAATCTCTATCCTTTGATGAAGAAAAGAACAAATTTTTTATCATCAAGAAAAAGATGCGAAAAACCTCTATGTATCTAGCAGAGTGATTAAGGTAATAACTATGCTCTCAATTACCCAGTAAAAAAAAATGAATTTCCATAGAACCTTTATACAGTTCTGATGGAATTATCCTTGCACAAGTAACAAGGATTGAAACTCTAACAGAAAAACGTTCTTCTGTAGAGATAACTAAAAGTTATTAATGGCCAGACATGTAGTGGCACATGTTTGGATCAGTAAAAATATGTCTCAGTGAGATATGATATTTGACCTGTGAAGAAGTTTCCTGAAAATAATTGTACAGGAGACTTAAAAGGTCGTAGAACCATAATCCCATGGTTCATTAAGTATATTTCATAAAATTATGGCAAAAACTCAGTTATTGCAAAAACTCACCAAGAAGGCAAGATATTCCAGTTTATGTCAATGGAAGAATGTATAACAATCGCACACCCTGCTGGATCGATTTCTGTGAACTGCATTATTGACGTTGTTCAGCATACCGGTATACACTGCGATATACGATCGCATAACGCTAATAACTAGCGTTTGATGATAAACAACATTCTTTGATATATACTCAAACCCGGTTGAGTCGCGGGTCGTCTTGACTCGCGGTATTTCATTAGCGCCCTCTGGATTGTGTTTGTAAACAAACCTGCGTGACCTACTTTTTAAATCTGACAGAAAACATCTTTTGCTGCCAGTATGAATAAATTTTTGGTAAGTAACTACCCAAAAACGATTTAAAACATCATTTTAAACCAAAATTATGTAAAAATCCATATTAAAATGAAATTTCCCTTTCAACTTTTTCACTTTTTAAGTTCGTCTGCTTGCGGTTGCTTAGGTCAGACACTACCAATATTATTCTCTCTGTGAAGGGGTTACACACCACCGTTTTTAAAAATTATTTCGATAGGTCAGGCTCTATAAACACTTCGTTGATTTTGAGTCATATTGATCTCTTGAAAGTGACACAGATGACGTATGCTGTGTGTGTAAGAAAAGTAGTCCACCTGCATTGAGAAAGGATGTTTCGGTTGTTTTTGTGAAATGGGGTGAATGTAGTGTGTGTGCACATTTGGTACATCTGAGTCTCTGCACTGATGTACGTTTTTTGAGGCGAGATAGTTTCTTCAGGTGTCCCCATTGCGCAGAAGAATGAATGAACCTGAACAGTTATTTGAATATTTAGAATTAAAATTAGACACTGCTTGAACATAACTGTGATATTTATTTTATTTGATATCTTAAATTCCATATATTCTAATTTTTATATACGTTATTGATTGTTGCTTTGAATGGTATGAAAGATATTTATGTTTATTCATGTTAAATTTAATATTAGTGTCGTTTAACGTATTTACCGCGAGTCAACCGTGAGGGAAAATAAACAACAATGGCGGACAGTGGTGTTGTTTTTGTTGATACCAGAGTTAAAATTGAAGGATTTTCATCATAAAAAGGCTATTTTCCAATGAAGTTAAGTCAGATATGTTTGTCTTATAAATTATTTATCTGATATTTGAAGATGGTTTCTAGACGCAAATGAATATTCCTTAAGTACCGCGACTCACCCGGGTTGCAGGCTACTATGTACACCATGCAACTAGTGTTTTATCCAGGCCGTTTTAGCGTGGCGCGGCGCCACGCCGCTTTTTTGAAGCGCCTCGCTGCCCCTTTCAAAACAAATCAGCGCCACGCTGCCCTTTTCAAAGGCCGCCGCCCTGTTTTCCGCCGTGCGTTACCTTATTGATAACATCTTAATTGCCTCTTAACCAAGCTTCTAAGCCGACTATTATCAGCGAAGATTCGCGCGGTTGTAAATACGTCATGCGTGAATAACCATGTGTCAATATCAATCGATAATTTCAGTGGCTTTGTAACACTAATCGGTCCGGATACAATCGTGCACAGTTACTTAGGAGACTTGATGAAAACCTCGATGTTATTCACGTGGAAATTGTGCATTTCATGCATAATTCATATATATCAAAACATTTATTTTTACGCGTAATTAAATTTAAAAAAAACACCAGTTGTATCTGTAAAATATTGATTGGATTTCAATTTAATGCAAAACAGTTTTAAGTTAATAAAAATTAATTTACAGGGCTTACACTAAGCGGCGTACGGCCGTATATTACGCCCGATAATTGTTTTCATACGCCGATTACAAAACCCCATGACGTCCACTGTACTTCCTGAAAATTGGCCATCCGCAGAAAATAGCAACCCGTGACATATTAAAGCTGTCGATTAAAATAACGCTCCGCCTCCTATCCAATACAATTGGCGCAGGCTCATTTTAAAGCTGTCGATTAAAATAAAGCTCCGCCTCCTATCCAATTGGCGCAGGCTCACAGTAGATGTGTGTTGATGAATTGTAGCAGACGACAATCTTAACACGTTTGCTGTTCACGGTTAGGCAGACCGCGCTTAATTGGAGCACGTGCTTGTTATTGTCATGATGTTTTGATTACAATAACGTGTGAATGTCGGCAAAGAAGTTGATCCCCCGTCTTGGACCCTGTTTAGCCAAAAGTTGTTTATTGTTGTAACAGTAGTAGGCCTGCACCATTGGTTCAATTAAGAACATTATGATCCGTTTGTAACTTGTCAAAATATGTTAATTGGCAAACACAGATATGAATTTTACAAAAATATTGAACTTGTACCACTTATCATTCGTGTTTAGAATGTCGCAACGTCCGATTTTGGCATTCCACTTTCGACGAAACGTAAATTAGAAATTGATGCAAATTGCTTTGTAAGCAAAACATGTTTATATCGGAGACCAATTAACGTGTATTGAATTAATTGACAATGAACAAAAGACAGTACGGCGCCGTTCCTAGTTACACTTTTTGCGAAATAAAATGTACACAATACAACACGTGGTCATGAAAACAATGTCATTACGCAGAACTTTCTGACTATTTAACAAAGTGTTAGTGTTTGTGAATCTCCATTTAAGATGCATATAAAGGACTTGTTTGTGCAATGTGTGTAACGTTTTAAATATAAATAATTGTTTAAGAGGGTAACTCATTTAACAGTATTCTAAGACTTCTTTGAAAAGCTATAGTTTGTATAAGATATATATCCTATGGTGTTTAATCTTGCTTTTTGTTACTACATGAAAATATAAAACACATAATAAAATATACATTCTGGATTTTGTTGGTTTAATTATTCAACAATAAATCTCAAAACAAATTTTTCAAATAAAATTCATTTTAATTATTAAATACTTACCTGTTATCGTATGCTTATACTTTCCAAGGGGAAATAACTCATCCGGAATTTTAACTGGGAATCCGCCACCTCAATACCGTAATACAGGCCAGGTTAAACATAGTGCAATGCAACCTAGCCAAAAATCGGTAACCAACCCTCAATATTCTTTCAATATATATACAAAAATATTAATCGAATAGCGGGGTGGGAGGTGGGACTTACCGATAACAGGTAAGTATTTAATAATTAAAATGAATTTTATTTAAAAAATTTGTTTTAATGTCATAAATACTGACCTGTTATCGTATGCTGATTTTGCAGCTGCGGTGGGAAGGTTCGTATATATTTTCCCAACACAGTAGAACCCATAAACAGGGTTATCAGCTAATGATATCAAGTAATCTTCGTTAAAACGGTATTAATTATGACTTCTCGGACAGAGTAATATGTCTATGTCGTAAAGAAGACACTACCGTTAGTGAAACCACAACAAGCCCAAACGTATACAAATTGTATTGTTGGCACTTCAGAAAACGAAGATAAAAAGATGACAAGGTGGTCGGATTCCTCCAGTAAACAGCTTAGAGCACGTCAAAAAGTGGGGTGTGATTAATATATGCCCACAAAACAGACAGAGCTCTTATTTCATGCGGTCAGATCCTAAAAAGGAATGAATCCTTAGATAGGATAAGATTAACTTTCCTCAGTCGAGGTCTAACCCCGAGAAATAGAAGCCGCAGACACATCTCCCCCCCCCTTTTTTGGGGAAATGAAGAGTGTCTTTGAGAACCTCGAATGAACTTCTGACTAACACTGCTGAGATAGAACTTCAAAGCCCTGATTGCCCAAAGAAGTTTATCCTCATCTTCATGACTACCAGTTTAAGAAAACTTGGAAACTTGAAGGTAGAAGCCATATAGAGGACTTGATATTAAGCAAGGAATCCTGGCTGACACAACAAAGTGAAAACGACAATAGATCCAACTGGAATTGGTCGTATTCGACAGAAAAAGCATGAATTTCACTTCTCCGTATGGTAAAAGCCATAATAAGAAGGAAAACCGTCTTAAAATTATATTGGAACTGTTAATAAGCCTGATGTAAAAGGTTCATAGGGAGCTCATTAAGCATCCCAACATGTTACACAAGTCAAAACCGCTTAAGAAGGTAAAGGAACGAAAAACATAGTGTTGACGTTCCATAGTTTGGATCAGTTCCAAAATAGGTAAGACAGCACAGAGTTGCGATGACTTACACAAAACAAGGTATACGAAAGCATAATCTCTATCCTTTGATGAAGAAAAGAACAAATTTCTTATCATCAAGAAAAAGATGAGAAAAACCTCTATGTATCTAGCAGAGTGATTAAGGTAATAACTATGCTCTCAATTACCCAGTAAAAAATGAATTTCCATAGAACCTTTATACAGTTCTGATGGAATTATCCTTGCACAAGTAACAAGGATTGAAACTCTAACAGAAAAACGTTCTTCTGTAGAGATAACTAAAAGTTATTAATGGCCAGACATGAAGTGGCACATGTTTGGATCAGTAAAAATATGTCTCAGTGAGATATGATATTTGACCTGTGAAGAAGTTTCCTGAAAATAATTGTACAGGAGACTTAAAAGGTCGTAGAACCATAATCCCATGGTTCATTAAGTATATTTCATGAAATTATGGCAAAAACTCAGTTATTGCAAAAACTCACCAAGAAGGCAAGATATTCCAGTTTATGTCAATGGACGAATGTATAACAATCGCACACCCTGCTGGATCGATTCCTGTGAACTGCATTGTTGACGTTGTTCAGCATACCGGTATACACTGCGATATACGATCGCATAACGCTAATAACTAGCGTTTGATGATAAATAACATTCTTTGATATACTATGTACACCATGCAACTCGTCTGCAACTTCACTGCCGCGCATGCGCAATTACATTATTGAACCCAACGGAAAAATAATTCGAAAGAAAGAACTGCAGGACAAAAGGTCCAACAGGGCGTTGAGACGAACTGGTATGAGAAGACGATAGAGAAAATGTGTTGTTCTTGCAAAGAACGAATAAGTTCCTGATTTCCAGTTACAAGGAGTGATAATATGATCACCTCCGTGTCTGTAAGTAAACCACGACCGATGTGTGATAGTTGAAACCATCACAAAGGAATCGTGAAAATGTGTTGTAAATGAAAAACAGCTAAAAAGAATTTTCGCTTTTCAAGATGTAGATGTGCAGGTGATATTCGTTAGGATACCACATAATTGAGAAAATCAAGATACGTTGTTCTTTGTGATCGTCCATAACCTTATCTGCTCACATCTGTATAAGATGTAAGGAAGGTTGTGGTAGAATAAACTATATTCTTGCCAAGATAATCTTCTAGTCTAGACACCACTGAATAGTGGTAAATAAGGACAAAAAGATGGAAATCTGTGTCATTAAATAATCCCGAGATTAATACAATTATCTTAAAAATAAAGCTGAAACGGACGTAAGAAAAGACGTCTCAGCAGAAGGACCGGTGACCGGACCGGTAAATACCGACCGGTGACCGGAACCATTTGTCAAGGATGGGTGGGCAAAGAAACCACGGCAAGCCGAACTTTCCCACTCCAAACACACTTGAAAATTGGTAGAATAGGACAGTGTTTAACACTTATAAGTTTATGACCTATCTACAGAATATAGCCTCTTCTTGAACCAATAACAGGCGCCTTTAAAATCCTGGATAATACAGGTCGCGAAGTCATCGATTTGCGAAGTACGGAAATATGATTGATAGTGGTACCTCCGGAATCGGAGGTGTGATGGCAGAAAAAGGTGAAAACCCTATGGGTAACCTTCAGCGGGTCCACGCTTGCCGGTAGAATGCATGGAAGTCTTAAATTCTGACTTGATTAATCCATTTACTTCAAGACTTCTAACCTGGACGAATTCCGAAAGGAATACGACCAGTTATAGGAAAACGGCCTGTTATGGCCAGAAGTGTAATAGAAGAATAACTTTAAGATGAGGTCCCTCCAGATCCTAGGATCTAAGATCTGAGTTCAATAGGTCCTAAGCCATCTACAAGACTGTAGCCGCTATGCGGTCAATCTGATAGGCAATCCTATGTATCAGAACTCTTGTTGATTCCAGTAGCTTGAAAATATGCACTGCCGTTGGAGCAATAGAAAAGCAGAAGTCGATACAAATGTCGTCTTGCTAATCCTGCTAGCGTCATTAATGTGTCCCAACTGTTCCGTGACACTGACTGCAAAGTCTGTAGCCGACAGGTAAAGGCGGTTAAAACAATTCATCCTTCGGGTCTCGAACATAAATTATTAGAGGTCAAATATTAATGTTCGACCTCAATGCTAGTCTCCGAGCCCACTTCAGCCGATCTATCTGCAAGACCAGTAGTCTGCATGTAGCCGGTTGAGATAGAAGTACAAATAACAGATATAGCATGATTTGGTAACCGTCGCCAGTAGAACATCAGTATTGAAAAACACAAAAAGTCATGTAGATTGTTGAATCCATAAAATATAGTATTCAATACAATCATAGCCAGGGGTATACAACTATGTAATGTAGACGATACCCGTGATACTAAAAATTGACCGATGAAAACACAGTGGAATACCGGTAATTGGTAAGTGGTGACCGAACCGGACCGGTCAATGACCGGTAACTGTAGCCCGGTGAACGGACCAGTCATAATATGACCGGTGACGTTACCAGTTAAAGACCGAAAAATGGTGGAATCCATATGGTCTGTTATCAATGTCAAGCACTGCTCGGAAAAGAAGATCATGCCAAAAAAAAAATCCAATCCGATGGCGATGAGACATCACTTATTCTGACCGGTGATCAGTGATCGGTGATATGACCGATGAATGGTGACCGATGTCCGGTGATCGGGACCGGTATAATATAACTGCGTCAGAATGGAAATATCTGGTGCAGAAGAATGACCATCCACGAAGTCATCTGATAATGTTAACCGGAAAACAACGGTAGATTATCAGTATTAATAGGCATAAGTGTCCTTGTAGTCGTAGTGGAGAAAAGAACAGCTTATCCCGAAGCCTGAATGTTAAACGAACTAGTGTTCGTATACAACTACGGCTCGGTGACTGCAACATGTGTGGATGCCATACGAAGAACCATCACACGTGGAATGGAGACATGATATTCCTAAAGGATTAAAATGGAGAACGTCGATATGACCAGTGGGTTCATTAACGCCTACGTGAGAAGTGGCGACATCCATATAACTTCGATGCCGAAATATTGTTCGGCTACGCTGGAAATATTGTCTTCTACAATATTGTCTCCGTGAGCATTGACATGATCGCTTACGAGCGTATCAACGCCGAGAACTGCTCAATGAAGGAGAGGTATGTTCGATAAATATCCAGTGGTGCTCAATGCAGTCCGCTGATGTCTACGTGAAGGTTGACGACGTCCTCGTTTCCTGCGATGTCGAGATCTGGATCGGCCGAGATGTGGATCGGCTGCGATGAGACCGAGATCTTCTAGAATAACGTCTCCGTGAGTGACGACGTGATCGCTTACGAGAGCCGCGACGATGAGAACTGCTCGACGAAGAAGAGCGTGTCCGATGTCTAATCCTTGATGAAGACGATGTATTCAACGAAGAATAGGAGAATAATTCAATGAAGAAGACCGAGTTCTTCTTCTTGACCGGTGACTGGTGTTATCGGTGGCAGGCCTAACTGATGACTGTTGACCGGTGACCGGAGCGGTGATCAATGACCGGACCGGTGACCGGACCGGACCGTTGACATGACCGGACCGGTGACATGACCGGACCGGTGACATGACCGGTGACCGGACCGGACCGGTGACATGACCGGTGACCGGACCGGTGACATGACCGGTGACCGGACCGGACCGGTGACCGGACCGGTGATCAATGACAGGACCGGTGACCGGACCGGACCGGTGACCGGACCGGACCGGTGACATGACCGGTGACCGGACCGGACCGGTGATCAATGACCGGACCGGTGACCGGACCGGACCGGTGACATGACCGGTGACCGGACCGGACCGGTGACCGGACCGGTGACATGACCGGTGACCGGACCGGACCGGTGACATGACCGGTGACCGGACCGGTGATCAATGACCGGACCGGACCGGTGACATGACCGGTGACCGGACCGGCCGGTCAGACGTCGATCAATGGTCCGTGATCAACGTCCCCGGTGACGTACCGGTCATATCATGACCAGTGTTGTCACCGGATAATGACCGTATGGCGGATGCCAAATGGTCCGGCATTGGTCGATGTCCTTGACCAATGCCATCGGGCAAAGACCGGCTGACGGGTGTCGCCATATGGTCTGATGTTGACCGACTGTCTAAGAGACTTAGCATAGTACGGTCGCGATCGTGCCCGATACCCGGTGACTGATACTGCAACTATCATCCATGATCTGCGAAGTCACCGGGTATTTATCCACTCTTGTTTCTGCGACCATCATGTAGTCGAATATATGAAAAACAAGAGCAAAGCATATTCAACCATAAACTGGTCACAGACCAGATTATCATACGGCACATAAAATCATTATTTGACCATAATGAAAATTATAATAATACTGCCGTAGATCATAAATTAAACAAAAGTTTAATTCAAAACAGATGAAAAATAAAATGACGATCAATTAGATTGTCATACGGAACGTTAAAATCATTATTGCACACAATGGCAAATGATAAACAATCTGTCAATAGAAGAACACGCTTTGCACGATCTCGTAACACATTAGAAGAACATGCTTTGCACGTTCTAGCAATGTATTAGAAGAGCACGTTTTGCACGTGGTCGTTCGCGCCTGAAAACACCCAGCATGGTAGAAATAAACCATTGTTCGATAAAAACAAGCATGGCTTACCTTTTACAAATGAAACAAAATCCATTAAATCCACACAAATTAATCCGAATGAGAAATAAAAAGATAAATAACACAATTTATCTATTCAAAACCCCAATCAACCAAGTGAAAAACAATATTTTAATTCAGAGCCGTAAAAGACACGTATACACCTGGTTGATCCGGAAAGAATATTGAGGGTTGGTTACCGATTTTTGGCTAGGTTGCATTGCACTATGTTTAACCTGGCCTGTATTACGGTATTGAGGTGGCGGATTCCCAGTTAAAATTCCGGATGAGTTATTTCCCCTTGGAAAGTATAAGCATACGATAACAGGTCAGTATTTATGACATTAAAACTATACATACAATGTTTGTGTGTAACAAAGCTTGTTATTAAGTCACTATACAGATATATTTGTGCCCTTTTTATGGATGTCGCGCGCTAAAGTGCCCTTTTTTGAAATTTTGCACCACGCCCTTTTTCCTTCCTGTATAAAACACTAGCAACTCGTCTGCAACTTCACTGCCGCGCATGCGCAATTACATTATTGAACCCAACGGAAAAATAATTCGAAAGAAAGAACTGCAGGACAAAACGTCCAACAGGGCGTTGAGACGAACTGGTATGAGAAAGACGATAGAGAAAATTTGTTGTTCTTGCAAAGAACGAATAAGTTCCTGATTTCCAGTTACAAGGAGTGACAATATGATCACCTCCGTGTCTGTAAGTAAACCATGACCGATGTGTGATAGTTGAAACCATCACAAAGGAATCGTGAAAATGTGTTGAAAATGAAAAACAGCTAAAAAGAATTTTCGCTTTTCAAGATTTAGATGTGCAGGTGATATTCGTTAGGATACCACATAATTGAGAAAATCAAGATACGTTGTTCTATGTGATCGTCCATAACCTTCACTGCTCACATCTGTATAAGATGTAAGGAAGGTTGTGGTAGAATAAACTATATTCTTGCCAAGATAATCTTCTAGTCTAGACACCACTGAATAGTGGTAAATAATGACAAAAAGATGGAAATCTGTGTCATTAAATAATCCCGAGATTAATACAATTATCTTAAAAATAAAGCTGAAACGGACGTAAGAAAAGACGTCTCAGCAGAAGGACCGGTGACCGGACCGGTAAATACCGACCGGTGACCGGAACCATTTGTCAAGGATGGGTGGGCAAAGAAACCACGGCAAGCCGAACTTTCCCACTCCAAACACACTTGAAAATTGGTACAATAGGACAGTGTTTAACACTTATAAGTTTATGACCTATCTACAGAATATAGCCTCTTCTTGAACCAATAACAGGCGCCTTTAAAATCCAGGATAATACAGGTCGCGAAGTCATCGATTTGCGAAGTACGGAAATATGATTGATAGTGGTACCTCCGGAATCGGAGGTGTGATGGCAGAAAAATGTGAAAACCCTAGGGGTAACCTTAAGCGGGTCCACGCTTGCCGGTAGAATGCATGGAAGTCTTAAATTCTGACTTGATTAATCCATTTACTTCAAGACTTCTAATCGGGACAAATTCCGAAAGGAATACGACCAGTTATAGGAAGACGGCCTGTTATGGCCAGAAGTGTAATAGAAGAATAACTTTAAGATGAGGTCCCTCCAGATCCTAGGATCTAAGATCTGAGTTCAATAGGTCCTAAGCCATCTACAAGACTGTAGCCGCTATGCGGTCAATCTGATAGGAAATCCTATGTATCAGAACTCTTGTTGATTCCAGTAGCTTGAAAATATGCACTGCTGTAGGAGCAATAGAAAAGCAGAAGTCGATACAAATGTCGTCTTGCTAATCCTGCTAGCGTCATTAATGTGTCCCAACTGTTCCGTGACACTGACTGCAAAGTCTGTAGCCGACAGGTAAAGGCGGTTAAAACAATTCATCCTTCGGGTCTCGAACATAAAATAGTAATGTTCGACCTCAATGCTAGTCTCCGAGCCCACTTCAGCCGATCTATCTGCAAGACCAGTAGTCTGCATGTAGCCGGTTGAGATAGAAGTACAAATAACAGATATAGCATGATTTGGTAACCGTCGCCAGTAGAACATCAGTATTGAAAAACACAAAAAGTCATGTAGATTGTTGAATCCATAAAATATAGTATTCAATACAATCATAGCCAGGGGTATACAACTATGTAATGTAGACGATACCCGTGATACTAAAAATTGACCGATGAAAACACAGTGGAATACCGGTAATTGGTAAGTGGTGACCAAACCGGACCGGTCAATGACTGGTAACTGTAGCCCGGTGAACGGACCAGTCATAATATGACCGGTGACGTTACCAGTTAAAGACCGAAAAATGGTGGAATCCATATGGTCTGTTATCAATGTCAAGCACTGCTCGGAAAAGAAGATCATGCCAAAAAATCCAATCCGATGGCGATGAGACATCACTTATTCTGACCGGTGATCAGTGATCGGTGATATGACCGATGAATGGTGACCGATGTCCGGTGATTGGGACCGGTATAATATAACTGCGTCAGAATGGAAATATCTGGTGCAGAAGAATGACCATCCACAAAGTCATCTGATAATGTTAACCGGAAAACAACGGTAGATTATCAGTATTAATAGGCATAAGTGTCCTTGTAGTCGTAGTGGAGAAAAGAACAGCTTATCCCGAAGCCTGAATGTTAAACAACTAGTGTTCGTATACAACTACGGCTCAGTGACTGCAACATGTGTGGATGCCATAAGAAGAACAATCAGACGTGGAATGGAGACATGATATTCCTAAAGGAATATAATGGAGAACGTCGATATGACCAGTAGGTTCATTAACGCCTACGTGAGAAGTGGCGACATCCATATAACTTCGATGCCGAAATATTGTTCGGCTACGCTGGAAATATTGTCTTCTACAATATTGTCTCCGTGAGCATTGGCATGATCTCTTACGAGCGTATCAACGCCGAGAACTGCTCAATGAAGGAGAGGTATGTTCGATAACTATCCAGTGGTGCTCAATGCAGTCCGCTGATGTCTACGTGAAGGTTGACGACGTCCTCGTTTCCTGCAATGTCGAGATCTGGATCGGCCGAGATGTGGATCGGCTGCGATGAGACCGAGATCTTCTAGAATAACGTCTCCGTGAGTGACGACGTGATCGCTTACGAGAGCCGCGACGATGAGAACTGCTCGACGAAGAAGAGCGTGTCCGATGTCTAATCCTTGATGAAGACGATGTATTCAACGAAGAATAGGAGAATAATTCAATGAAGAAGACCGAGTTCTTCTTCTTGACCGGTGACTGGTGTTATCGGTGGCATGCCTAACTGATGACTGTTGACCGGTGACCGGAGCGGTGATCAATGACCGGACTGGACCGGTGACATGACCGGTGACCGGACCGGTGACATGACCGGTGACCGGACCGGTGATCAATGACCGGACCGGTGATCAATGACCGGTGATCAATGACCGGACCGGACCGGTGACATGACCGGACCGGTGACATGACCGGTGACCGGACCGGTAATCAATGACCGGACCGGTGACATGACCGGTGACATGACCGGTGACCGGACCGGACCGGTGACCGGACCTGTGACATGACCGGTGACCGGACCGGTGATCAATGACCGGACCGGACCGGTGACATGACCGGTGACCGGACCAGCCGGTCAGACTTCGATCAATGGTCCGTGATCAACGTCCCCGGTGACGTACCGGTCATATCATGACCAGTGTTGTCACGGGATAATGACCGTATGGCTGATGCCAAATGGTCCGGCATTAGTCGATGTCCTTGACCAATGCCATCGGGCAAAGACCAGCTGACGGGTGTCGCCATATGGTCTGATGTTGACCGACTGTCTAAGAAACTTAGCATAGTACGGTCGCGATTGTGCCCGATACCCGGTGACTGATACTGCAACTATCATCCATGATCTGCGAAGTCACCGGGTATTTATCCACTATTGTTTCTGCGACCATCATGTAGTCGAATATATGAAAAACAAGAGCAAAGCATATTCAACCATAAACTGGTCACAGACCAGATTATCATACGGCACATAAAATCATTATTTGACCATAATGAAAATTATAATAATACTGCCGTAGATCATAAATTAAACAAAAGTTTAATTCAAAACAGATGAAAAATAAAATGACGATCAATTAGATTGTCATACGGAACGTTAAAATCATTATTGCACACAATGGCAAATGATAAACAATCTGTCAATAGAAGAACACGCTTTGCACGATCTCGTAACACATTAGAAGAACATGCTTTGCATGTTCTAGCAATGTATTAGAAGAGCACGTTTTGCACGTGGTCGTTCGCGCCTGAAAACACCCAGCATGGTAGAAATAAACCATTGTTCGATAAAAACAAGCATGGCTTACCTTTTACAAATGAAACAAAATCCATTAAATCCACACAAATTAATCCGAATGAGAAATAAAAAGATAAATAACACAATTTATCTATTCAAAACCCCAATCAACCAAGTGAAAAACAATATTTTAATTCAGAGCCGTAAAAGACACGTATACACCTGGTTGATCCGGAAAGAATATTGAGGGTTGGTTACCGATTTTTGGCTAGGTTGCATTGCACTATGTTTAACCTGGCCTGTGTTGCGGTATTAAGGTGGCGGATTCCCAGTTAAAATTCCGGATGAGTTATTTCCCCTTGGAAAGTATAAGCATACGATAACAGGTCAGTATTTATGACATTAAAATAAATAGGTTTAAACTAAACTAAAAACTAAGGATTTTTATTAAGCAATACTCATGTACTTCCTAAAAGACACTTCATACTGTCCTGAAGCGCTCTGAAAATACAGAATTAATTTGAAGCAAAGATTTCAAGTATGATTTTCAAGCAAGACTCCATTCAGATGGATTCTCTGAAACTGACCATGGTTGTGTTAAGGGTCCTCAAGGGCTCTAGAAATACAATCATGTAGGATCAATGTAATAAGGGATGAAGGGCAGTATTTTTAAATATTTATTTACAAACCATCAGAACATCAAAGACACCTCTAATAAATTTCAATAGCCTAGTTCTGGTAAAACCGGGCTTTATGCATGCATGTAAAGCATTATCTCAGATAGGCCTGTGCAGTCCACACAGGCTCATGAGGGAGGACACTTTCAAACTTTCCTGACCTGGCTATGATACTGAGGCTGCTATCTACAGTCAGTCTGCCCAGGGCCCCCACACAACACAGCTGGTCTGCAAACTTGTCTCTGTCATCCTCCTCTATTTCGTCTATGTCATCACAGTCTGGGATGTTCTCATCAACTGTCTAAAATAAAGTGGGACTTTTTGTTTTCTTTATTTCTGAATATGATATTTTGTCCAGAAAGCTCTGTTTTGCAACTACAAAATTAGATTAAAACACTCTGTTGCAGTCGTACAATAATTTAGCCATAAGCCATTTAAGGCAATATACTTCTCTAGCCTCAATAGAATATAATACATAGTTTAGAGGGTAATTCAATATAAAGAAGCAAATTTGTTGAATTTATATCCCCCGTCAAATACACTTTGTTTATGGATCGGTGCAAATCCCTTGATATAAAGTAGAATAATTAAGTGTAGGGTAATGCCGGTAATTAGAAGAAAATAATTAAGTGTAGGTTAATTGTTTTCATGAAATGCAAGTCTCTTAATTGATATCTACACACCCATTAAGTTTCATGTTGAAATCTTGTAGCGTGGCCTTGGAATGTTTATTCATACAAAAACAACAAAAGGCAATAACTCTTAGTTAAGAAAGTGCGTGGATATGGTTCTTGTGCATGGCACTTCTTCCCATTGATTTCTACACACATGAAGTTTCATGTTGAAATGTTGTATCGTATCTGAGATATAGCCATAAAAAAGTCATCATAAAAACAACAAATGGCAATAACTCTTATTTAAGAAAGTATAGGGTTATGGTTCTTGTGCATTGCACTTTTCCTCAATAATATCTATACACCTATAAAGTTTAATGTTGATAGATTATATAATTTCTGTGATATAGCCCTTAAATGTTTTGTGACAGATGGACGGACTGACAGAAGACAAGCCCAGTTCTATGACACTGTCAATAACTTACCTGAATTCTGCAGCCTCCGGTAGACTGATGTGACACTGTCAATGACTTACCTGAATCCTGCAGCCATCCAGTGGACTGATGTGACACTCTCATAAATTACCTGAATCCTGCAGCCATCCGGTGGACTTATGTGACACTGTCAATAACTTACCTGAATCCTGCAGCCAACAGTGGACTGATGTGACACTGTCAATAACTACCTGAATCCTGCAGCAATCCGGTGGACTTATGTGACACTGTCAATAACTTACCTGAATCCTACAGCCATCCGGTGGACTTATGTGACACTGTCAATAACTTACCTGAATCCTGCAGCCATCCGGTGGACTGATGGGACACTGTCAATAACTTACCTGAATCCTTCAGCTTTTCCGTGGACTGATGTGACACTGTCAATAACTTACCTGAATCCTTCAGCTATTCCGTGGACTGATGTGACACTGTCAATAAATTACCTGAATCCTGCAGCCATCCGGTGGACTAATGTGACACTGTCAATAACTTACATGAATCCTTCAGCTATTCCGTGGACTGATGTGACACTGTCAATAACCTACCTGAATGCTGCAGCCATCCGGTGGACTGATGTGACACTGTCAATAACTTACCTGAATCCTGCAGCCATATGGTGGACTGATGTGAGGCTGTCAATAACTTACCTGAACCCTGCAGCCATCCAGTGGACTGATGTGACACTGTCAATAACTTACCTGAATCCTGCAGCCATCCGGTGGACTTATGTGACACTGTCAATAACTTACATGAATCCTGCAGCCATCTGGTGGACTGATGTGACACTGTCAATAACTTACCTGAATCCTGCAGCCACCTGGTGGACTGATGTGAAACTGCCAATAACTTACCTGAATCCTGCAGCCATCTGGTGGACTTATGTGACACTGTCAATAACTTACCTGAATCCTGCAGCCATCCCGTGGACTGATGTGACACTGTCAATAACTAACCTGAATCCTGCAGCCATCCAGTGGACTGAAGTGACACTGTCAATAACTTACCTGAATCCTTCAGCTTTTCCGTGGACTGATGTGACACTGTCAATAACTTACCTGAATCCTGCAGCCATCTGGTGGACTGAAGTGACATTGTCAATAACTTACCTAAATCCTGCAGCCTTTCCATGGACTGATCTGACACTGTCAATAACTTACCTGAATCCTGCAGCCATTCCGTGGACTGATGTGACACTGTCAATAACTTTCCTGAATCCTGCAGCCATACGGTGGACTGATGTGACACTGTCAATAATTTACCTGAATCCTGCAGCCATCTGGTGGACTGATGTGACACTGTCAATAATTTACCTGAATCCTGCAGCCATCTGGTGGACTGATGTGACACTGTCAATAACTTACCTGAATCCTGCAGCCATCTGGTGGACTGATGTGACACTGTCAATAACTTACCTGAATCCTGCAGCCATCTGGTGGACTGATGTGACACTGTCAATAACTACCTGAATCCTGCAGCCATCCGATGGACTAATGTGACACTGTCAATAACTTACCTTAATCCTACAGCCATTCGGTGGACTGATGTGACACTGTCAATAACTTACCTGAATACTGCAGCCAACAGTGGACTGATGTGACACTGTCAATAACTTACTTGAATCCTACAGCCATCCAGTGGACTAATGTGACACTGTCAATAACTTACCTGAATCCTGCAGCCATCTGGTGGACTTATGTGACACTGTCAATAACTTACCTGAATCCTGCAGCCATCCCGTGGACTGATGTGACACTGTCAATAACTAACCTGAATCCTGCAGCAATCCCGTGGACTGATGTGACACTGTCAATAACTTACCTGAATCCTGCAGCCATCCCGTGGACTGATGTGACACTGTCAATAACTTACCTGAATCCTGCAGCCATCTGGTGGACTGATGTGACACTGCACATATGAGTTGAACACATGGCGCGCCTGCTCCTGGATCACGTCGTTTGGCAGATTGTCTTTCTTGGCAGTCAGCAGCTCCATCCACGTCTCCAGCAGCTTCTCATAGGCCTCCATGTGCAACATGTCCTCCTTGTGCAACTGAAAGTGGGCAAGTATCCAAGAAATAGAGAACACGTGGTATGTTTTGAATTTTATCAAACAGCTGAATGATTTTATAGGAGAAAACTCAAGCTGTTGTTTAAACTTTTTCTTTACATTTGTACCTGCCTTAACACTGCAACTTCATGTGCTACATGTCCTCCTTGTTCACCTGAATGCAGGCAGGTATCCCAAGAACTGAGCATCACTCTTAGAATATGGGGCTTAATGCATGCACAGGTTTATCAGGGACAATGGTATTTGTTTATTTAAAGGGCATCTGTTTTTAGCAAAAATCCAGTCTATGCAGAAAGTTCGTCCCAGATAACACTCTACAAACCAGTGGACACTATCCATATGCTTTAAACCTGGTTTTCCCAGAAAGAGGATCATTATGAGAAGCTTAGAAGCCTAAACTCAAGCATTGATGAGTGGCCAAGCTTTGTGGGCTAGGCAAATAAACTTATCAATGTTTGTCACTCTATGTTTGTCAGTTACCAAGCATTTTATTTATCCCATCATTTTATCATATTTCTTTTTTTTATCAACAATATAAAAACAAATGACAATGGCTCAACACAACACTTAAACCTCAAATTACATCATGAAATGTTGTGTTTTCTACACCACTTTTATAAGTTCAGCTCTCTTAAAAAAAATCTGTGATATTTGGCAAACAAAAATGCAGTTCAGTGATATCTTTTCCGTACCTCTTCTTCTAATGCAGCCTCCCTCCCGAAAGCACAGGTGAGTGTTTTGAGCTGCTCCATGAACCTCGTGAAGAGAGGGGCTGGTAGGGAGGAGAGGCACAGGGAGGGGAACATCATCACGATGTTCTTGAACACGCTGGCGATACCCAGGCACTCATAGTCCTGTAGATCTACACTGGGAGAGGCAGGAGACAAACTGGTTCACAGATAGACTAAACCCTTTCCCGCTCAGAAGCACACTAAAAGTGGCTACTGCAAAACCATTAAATTTCGTGTGGTACGAATTTTCGTGGATTTCGTTGGTCCGCTGAACCACGAATTCAAGTACCAACCATTATTTATACATTTGTAATCCGAAATCGGTTGTTTCCGAATGCCATGTCGGGCAATCATGCTATAGTAGGAGGACGTGTCTGAACTGTTCCTGTTTTCAACCATTTTGAAAGAGACATTGTTTGATTTGATTGAGCTATGCTTGTTAATATAATATGTTGTTTTCTTGATAAGTGTTTGGGTAATAATACTTTTAAAATCAAACTATAATGTATTTAAACTGTACGCTTATGATTGTTCTCTTCTAGGTGATGCTTCAAATTAACAGTTTGCAGATTTATCACATATGTCAATTAGTTCCAAATAAAGTTAAAAGAGACATAACGGTTTTCACACATGTATTTTGGGGACCTTATTACTCAATTGTTACTACTAGGGGATCTCGATTGCACTGAGAATTGCAAATATTGTCAAAACAACATTGATGGCAAATAACGAGCGGGGACAAACAACTGCGCCGCTTTATTGCTCTAATCGACAATACTCGGCATTACTTTCATGCTTCAGTGCACATTAACCTCAAGTCTTGCTGTCAACACAGATTTGCAGATTATGCTTCTTTATTACTCTGGTTGTTTAAATAAAAGTTCAATTGTGATGACGGTCAGTCTTCCCCAAAAATTTGAAATCCACGAAATTACGTGTCAATGAATTAGTTTTTTTTTTTATTAAACCACAAAATTTCATACTGACAAATGTCTATATGTTTACAGTATTTGCAAACAGCATAAAACCAGACCAGCCTGCGAGTAACTCTCTGTATGCTGCTCAACAGTATCTCAGGGTTGGATATGAAATGCGATAAACTTGAATCTAGCAAGAAAGGTCTTTAATTTAGTTGACAATCTAAGGGAATATAAAGGTCTTTAAGTGGATGCTGAATGGTAAAAGGTTACAATTGGAATAGCTTTGTTTGTTCTCAAGGAGGAGGCGGTTGTAAGACATCAGCCCCTAAGAATGCATTTTTCCAGCAGTTTTCATCAGCAATTATGGCTATTAATTGTCCAATACAATCAAACACTAACCTTGAAACAGACAAGATCGTCAATTTTTGTGATAAACATTAACTAAAAAGACCATGGTAACCAAATCATCATAGGTTAAAAATAAGAAAATCATTTCAAATGTCTTGTTCTGAAGACATTTACTAAATGTACGCATATTATATAGAAGGATTGGCAAGAAAAACACAATCTAAGTATTTAAACAAGAGATGTGCTCGTCAGAAACACATTACCCCCTATTGCGCCGCTTTGAAATTTTTTATTTTTTGACCTTTGACCTTGAAGGATGACCTTGACCTTGAACTTCCACCACTCAAAATGTGCAGCTTCATGAGAATGCCGCTTTGAATTTATTTTTTTTTGACCTTTGACCTTGAAGGATACCCTTGACCTTGAACTTTCATTACTCAAAATGTGCAGCTTCATGAGAACGCCGCTTTGAAATTTTATTTAAAAAAATTACCTTGAAGGATGACCTTGACCTTGAACTTCCACCACTCAAAATGTGAAGCTTCATGAGTACGCCGCTTTGAATTTTTTTATTTATTTTTTGACCTTGAAGGATGACCTTGACCTTGAACTTCCACCACTAAAAATGTGCAGCTTCATGAGATACACATGCATGCCAAATATCAAGTTTCTATGTTCAACAAGGGCTGTTTGTAAAACATGCATGCCCCTCATATGGGCTGTCAGTTGTAGTGGCAGCCATTGAGTGAATACGTTTTTGTCACTGAGACCTTGACCTTTGACCAAGTGACTTGAAAATCAATACGGGTCATCTGCAAGTCATGATAAATCAGTCCTACTCAGTTACTCCGAGGACGGCTAGATTTTAGCCATCGGCTTATCAGCAGAACTAATTAGTGTTAACTGTTCTGTGGTCATAAAGCACACTCCCATGTCAGGTTGACAACAGCCTGCTTGGTGATAATAAATGAACCCAGGTGTTATATCTGGCCAAATGTGAATATGCTGCAACATGTTTCAGAGAGTTATCGACCAGTGTAATTAACAGTTGTGCCAAATATTAATAGCCAATACAACATTTATTTAGATTTTTTTATATTTATAAAACAGGTAAGCTTGAAATTTGTTAGTAAAATAATTTTATGTTCACCTTTGTTAGATTTTAAATTTGACATGTAACAAGCACCGAACATGTAATATGAAATGATTGAAATTAAAACTAATAGAAGTTAAATGATTTTAAAAGATAGTTTTCTTTACTCTTTCAGATTGACAACCAAAATGACTTTTCATATTCCATCACTGAGGGAACTTAGAATAGTTTTTGACGAAAATGATTCAGAATATATTATCTTTGATGAGTTCAAAGCATTTCTAAAAAACAATAAGTGTGAGATTAACCAGCAGTTAAAAGTGGCAACATTTTCAGTTGGTTGAAAGGAAAAGATCACTGAGTGTAAAAAGTGTTGAATGAAAACCTTTATTTAAACTGGAGACTATATAGTGCAATACTGTATGTCATATCGCGACACATATGAAGTGTGTAGACAGGTTTCGAAGGAAATTAAGGGGATATTAGTTAAACAGTCAGAGGAAACCCCCATTACATCTACAAAAGAGAAATACAAACATATAGTTAATGCTGATTTTCTATCTAAAGTCCGTTTGTCGGAGCTTAAAAATGGGAAAAGTGACATTACAACATTAAATTCATTTTGCAACAAGAGATGTATTTGTCAGAAACACAATGCCCCCTATTGCGCCGCTTTGAAGCCATAAATTTGACCTTTGACCTTGAAGGATGACCTTGACCTTGACCTTTCACCACTCAAAACGTGCAGGTCGATGAGATACACATGCATGCCAAATATCAAGTTGCTATCTTCAATATTAAAAAGTTATGACCAAACTTTAACGAAGGTTAAAGTTTTAGGAAAGAAAAATACAATGATATTTGACCTTTGACCTTGAAGGATGACCTTGACCTTGACTTTTCACCTCTCAAATTGTGCAGCTCCATGAGATATGCATGCATTTTAAATATCTAGTTGCTATCTTAAATATTGCAAAATTTTACCTTTGACCTTGACCTTGAAGGCTGACCTTGACCTTTCACCACTCAAAATGTGCAGCTCCAGGAGATACACATGCATGCCAAATATGAAGTTGCTATCTTTAATATTTAAAAAGTTATGGCCAATGTTAAAGTTTTCGGACGGACGGAATATTTGACATTTGACCTTGAAGGATGACCTTGACCTTCACCTTTCACTACTCAAAATGTTCAGCTCCAGGAGATACACATGCATGCCAAATATCAAGTTGCTATCTTCAATAGTGAAAAAGTTATGGCCAGTGTTAAAGTTTTCGGACGGACGGACAGACGCCATATATTAGACATTTGACCTTGAAGGTTGACCTTGACTTTCACCTTTCACCACTCAAAATGTGCAGCTCCATGAGATGCACATGCATGCCAAATATCAAGTTGCTATGTTCAATATTGAAAAAGTTATGACCATTAAAGTTTCGTACGGACGGACAGACTGACATACTGACTGACGGACAGTTCAACTGCTATATGCCACCCTACCGGGGGCATAAAAATGAGTGTACTGAAAAAAGCTGGAGGAAAAAAAATGTTTCTTTGAAATGCATTTTATGAAAGAAGGAGATACCATATACAATGTATGCCGACAAAAGCAAAAATGTTGCTTTCAAATTTTGTAGCCTTATGCTGCATAATCACATTTTACTTTAATTCTGATATACATAATGTTTTATTTTGATTGTGTAGGAAGTTGTAAGGGTTTGAACCCACGTGATATCGATAAGTTTATACATAATGTTAGTTATCGTTAGTATTAATCATTAATAAAATCTAATTGATCAGGTACCGTAGCGGCCTAACCTTTCGACTGACTTAATGCAGCTAGCCTACAAAGTGTTGGAATTTATGTATTGAATCTAAATAGATGTACAATTTATGTGTGTAAGTGGTTACATATTAAAAAAATAAGTGTACAAAAATACAAGCATGCTGTTATTTTACAGAGAAGAATTTCAAACAATAAATTATTGTTCTTGTTTTTCAGAAAGACACATGATGTTTGATGAACCAGTACACAGATGGAAAATATGTTTGAAGTAGATCAATGCAAAATTCATGTTGATCTTTAAGTTGGGACATTTTGGTATTTAATATTTATCAACCACAGGAGACATCTAATTAATTCATTTAATTATATAATTTAAGTCCAGTTCAACACTCCACTAGCAAATATCATGCTGGATACTCATGTTGATAATTCCTGTAAAGTTGTTTGTTAAAAAAATTTGTTTTTTAACTTCCTGATTAGTAACATAGTTACCCGGTATGTATATTATGTGAATTACAAAGGTAAAGTTGGTATTTGGTGTATAAAATAATGTTTTATTCCATGAAATTTCCTTGCTAGAAAAGTTCGGGTTACAATCATGACAGTACTAAATATACATGTATATAGCAGCTTATCATTCTATTATTATAAATTGACAAGAATTCTATAAAGTTTATGTGACATACTATTTATGCTATTTCAACTTGTTTATATGAACATTAATAGATGTACATTGAAAAAATAAGGAACATTCAATTGTTTACTTCTGAATAATTTGATAATTATGTGTAATGAAAAATATCTGCATTTTAATTTTTTATAACATAATTATAATTATGCTCTGAGATCATTACATACTCTTCACATATATATACTTTCCATAACATAGTTTAATTAACATGTTGTTCAATTCAATAATAAACTATGTACAAGTTTCGATCTGTTCTTTATATTTTAATCCATCATTCAAATACAAGCACGATGCTCTTTATTAAAATGTGCTTGTTTAACCCTCTGAATTCTCAGCATTCTACACCAGTATCTTGTAATTAGATATGGCCAATAAATCCCCTCATGTTATCACTTCCAACAGTGATCAGCGCTTCACACCACTTTGATAATGACCCCTGAACAGTTAAATAGATTAGCCCTGATCTTGTTGAATCTATGGAGAAAGGAGTAACCGAGTAGGACTGAAATGTACCTATGAAGTTTCATGATCCTAGGCCTAAGAATTCTTGAGTTATCACTCGGAAACCATTTTACTGTTTCGTGTCACTGTGACCTTGACCTTTGACCTAGTGACCTGAAAATCAATAGGGGTCATCTGCCAGTCATGATCAATGTACCTATGAAGTTTCATGATCCTAGGCAGGGTTTTGTTTTGGCCCGATTTTATAGCCAAAATTCTGCTATATTCCCAATCAAAAAAAGTATACTTTTTTTGAAACCAAATTTTCAATTTTCTAAGTATAAAAAGGGCACATAATTCTGTCAAAATGCACGCCAGAGTCATCTAACTTTGCCTGCCCAGTCCCCTCATGATAGTAAGTAAATGTACCAAGTTCGAATGCAATAGCTTTGATATTTTTATGAGAAAAGTGGACCTAAACACAAAACTTAACCAGACGCCGACGCCAAGGTGATGACAATAGCTCATAACTTTTTAACCAAATGACCTTGACCTTTGACCTAGTGACCTGAAAATCAATAGGGGTCATCTGCGAGTCATGATCAATGTACCTATGAAGTTTCATGATCCTTAAGCATAAGCGTTTTTGAGTTATCATCCGGAAACCATTTTACTATTTTGGGTCACCGTGACCTTGACCTTTGACCTAGTGACCTGAAAATCGATAGGGGTCATCTGGGAGTCATGATCAATGTACCTATGAAGTTTCATGATCCTAGGCATAAGTGTTCTTGAGTTATCATCTGGAAACCATTTTACTATTTCGGGTCACCGTGACCTTGACCTTTGACCTAGTGACCTGAAAATCAATAGGGGTCATCTGCGAGTCATGATCAATGTACCTAAGAAGTTACATGATCCTAGGCATAAGCGTTCTTGATTTATCATCCGGAAACCATTTTACTATATCGTGTCACAGTGACCTTTGACCTGAAAATCAATAGGGGTCATCTGCGAGTCATGATCGATGTACCTATGAAGTTTCATGATCCTAGGCCTAAGCGTTCTTGAGTTATCATCCGGAAACCATTTTACTATTTCGGGTCACCGTGACCTTGACCTTTGACCTAGTGACCTGAAAAGCAATAGGGGTCATCTGCGAGTCATGATCAATGTACCTATGAAGTTTCATGATCCTAGGCCTAAGCGTTCTTGAGTTATCATCCGGAAACCATTTTATTATTTCAGGTCACCGTGACCTTGACCTTTGACCTAGTGACCTGAAAATCAATAGGGGTCATCTGCGAGTCATGATCAATGTACCTATGAAGTTTCATGATCCTAGGCCTAAGCGTTCTTGAGTTTTCATCCGGAAACCATCTGGTGGACGGACAAACGGACATACATATGGACGGACCGACATGAGCAAAACAATATACCCCCTCTTCTTCGAAGGGGGGCATAATAATGCAAAAGTAATGGCCAACGTTAATTTTTTTTTTCGGATGGACGGACTGACATACACACACTGACATACTGACAGACAGTTCAACTGCTATATGCCACCCTACCAGGGGCATAAAAATAACAGTTATGCAATACCAATAACAAAGTTTCCCCTATAACATACCTCCCTAGGAACTGTAACAGTGTCTCGATGTACACAGTGAGGTACTGGGTTCGAGCCCTGTCATCCAGGAACACAGGACCATTGAGAGAGGCCAGTTGTGTGAGACATTGGATGGAATGGGTGGCCATCTCCGAGTTGTGGCGAACCTTTTGGTGGATCTGTGGCACACAAGTTAAAGTTGAGCCCTGTTCTGGGAAAACTGGGCTTAATACATATGAATAGTGTCATCCCAGATAAGCCTGTGTAGTCTGCACAGGCTAATTAGGGACAATACTTTCCGTTTTTATGTATTTTTTTTAAAGGAATTCTCTTCTTAAGAAAACCAAGTGTATCAAGACTCTTGTTATTGGAGTCTCTTGATACATACTGTTGTTTTGAGCACTTGTAGAATATAATAAGAGTAATTCATGTTTGTCGAAATCCTGTGATAATCATACAATTCTTAAGTCAGGTTGATGACACTTTGTACATTGATAGAGGGCTAAACTCAGTACAATAAGGTGTGATCAGGCAAAAAATGTCCTCCCTGATTAGCCTGTGCAGACTGCACAGGCTAATCTGGATCACTACTTTACACACACGCATTGAGCCATGTTACCCTGAAGATGAGGTGTGTGAGGGATGCGTCCAGAAGCGTGTCCCTCCAGCTGTCCCTGGGTTTCAAGGTCACGTTCTGATTGGTATCAAACATGCCGACATTGCGACGAACTGAACCTCAGGTCAAGGAATCTATGGATTCATGTGTCTTCAAACCTCTCTCCTTTGCATCAATGGCTTTTTTGTACAGTCAATTGTTATGAGCAAGAACTGTATGCAAAAACAGTCATATAAACATGTAGTTTGTTTAATTAAATATGTATATGCAATGTGAAAGGTAAGCTATTATCTATTTTAACTGGATAATGCAGAATGGCAAGTTCTCATTGCTGCCGTTACGATTTTGGTAAAAAATTGGGATTTCATAATGTTTCATACCGAAATTCTTGTTCGATTCATTTTTTATTAATGGGCATTTCAGAAAAGTTTAAATCTTGTTCTGAGCTAAAAAACAAATATTTTTTAAATGTAATTAGTCTGCTGATCAAAACAGGGTACTAAAGTGAGTTAACCTGCAATAAATGCTGTTTGTAATTAAACAAATCATATCTGACACTTGGATCATTGCACATAAGCTAACAAAAAACATACAAAGGATACATAGGTTCATTTTTGATGAGAATTCCCAGCAAAGAACCTGCTCGGTGATGCCAAGGAAACGGTTGAGCACGGCCGTGGTCTCCCTGGGCAACGGTGACGCCTGCTTTTCAATCTCATTCAACATTTGCAGTGAGAAGAGGAACACTCTCTGGAGATCACTGTCCTAAAATAGTGGAACTTAACCCTTTATCACTCAGAAGCAAAGTAAAAATGGCTATATGCAATCTGCATTAAACCAGAAAAACCTGCGAGTAACTCAGTCGGTTAATGTTTTATGCTTGGCTGCTCATCAGTATCTTTGGTTTGGGAATGAGGCCTATAAAACTTAAATCTATAAAGAAAGGTCTTTCATTTTAATTTGATTTTCTAAGAGACTACAAACGCGTCAAATGCGTATTTAAGTGGTAAAGGGTTGAACGTGAAGATCACCAAACATGACAACACTACACTTGATTGTGTGTCCCATAATTTTTTCAAAGGCAACATTACCACAATAAAATGTCTTGTCTTATATCATGGCTTTCCCATCTTTGTCCCTTGCAAAGCAGCAATTTTTTTCCAATCAGAACACTTGTTACAGTCAATGCCCTCTTGCAATTGACATAATGCCATACAACTACACATAGTGTACCTCAAAGGCCCTCTTGCACTTGGCATATAACTACCCATATTGTCCCTCAAAGGTCCTCTTGCACTTAGCATATAACTACCCATAATGTACCTCAAAGGCCCTCTTGCACTTAGCATATAACTACCCATATGTACCTCAAAGGTCCTTCTGCACTTAGCATATAACTACCCATAATGTACCTCAAAGGCCCTCCTGCACTTAGCATATAACTGTCCATAATGTACCTCAAAGGCCATCTTGCACCTAGCATATAACTACCCATAATATACCTCAAAGGCCCTCTTGCACTTAGCATATAACAACCCATAATGTACCTCAAAGGCCCTCTTGCACTTAGCATATAACTACCCATAATGTACCTCAAAGGCCATCTTGCACTTAGCATATAACTACCCATAATGTACTTCAAAGGCCCTCTTGCACTTAGCATATAACTACCCATAATGTACCTCAAAGGCCCTCTTGCACTTGGCATATAACTACCCATAATGTACCTCAAAGGCCCTCTTGCACTTGGTATATAACTATCCATAATGTACCTCAAAGGCCCTCTTGCACTTGGTATATAACTATCCATAATGTACCTCAAAGGCCCTCTTGCACTTGGCATATAACTACCCATAATGTACCTCAAAGGCTCTCTTGCACTAAGCATATAACTACCCATAATGTACCTCAAAGGCCCTCTTGCACTTAGCATATAACTACCCATAATGTACCTCAAAGGCCCTCCTGCACTTAGCATATAACTACCCATAATGTACCTCAAAGGCTCTTTTGCACTAAGCATATAACTACCCATAATGTACCTCAAAGGCCCTCTTGCACTAAGCATATAACTACCCATAATGTACCTCAAAGGCTCTCTTGCACTAAGCATATAAATACCCATAATATACCTCAAAGGCCCTCTTGCACTTGGCATGGAACTCCCAGGTGAAGCCCACACTGCTGGTCCTACTGGAGCTGGAGAACTCGTTCAGCAGGGCTGTCAGCATGGAACAAGCTACCAGTTGCTGTCAACAGAGATAGGCAGGGGGTCGCTATGGAAACTAGTAATAGCAGTCTTTAAATGCTAAGTTCAAGACAATTTTTTGTTTAAAACAAGGGATGTGTTTGTCAGAAACCCAATGCCCCCTAATGGGCTGCTTTAAAGCCCTATCTTTTACCTTTGACCTGTAAGCATGACGTTGACCTTTCCCAACTCAAAATGTGCAGCTCCATGAGATACACATGCATGCCAAATATCAAGTTGCTATTTTCAATATTGCAAAAGTTATGACCAAGGTTAAAGTTTTGTGACATATACACTGACAGACAGACACATACAATGACAGACAGCCAATCATTCGATCCGGGGGCATAACAAAACTCCAAAAGTATGAGATGCGGAGAGTAAGAGTTCTTGTGCAATGCACTTCCCTTCTATCTACCTACATTATTTTCATGCTGATAGCTTTAACCATAAAAATTATGCTGTAGACAAGCAAATTTGCTGTGGCTTGCAATAAAAATTACACAAATCTGTCCCCAGGTAAGGGGATACACAATTTATTCATACCATCTTGATAGAGAAGTAAACAAGGGACAAAATTGTCACAAAACCAGGTTTTCATTGTGAAAAAAAATCTGATAAAGGGAGACACCTCAAACTGAACTTTTGAAATGAACAAACAAAATTAACCCCCTTTGTAAGTTTGTTTTAAAATAAATATATTTTTAGTCGTGGCGACCTTGACATTGGAGATATTGACGTGATTCTTTCGTGCGACACACCGTCCCATGATGGTGAACAAATGTGCCAAATGATTTTAAAATCTCATAATGAATGACATAGTTATAGCCGAGCCAAGCTCATTTATGGCTATTTTTTACCTTTGAACTCAAAGTGTGAACTTGACCTTGGAGATATTGACGTAATTTTTTCGCGCGACACACAGTCTAATGATGGTTAACAAATGTGCCAAATGATTTTAAAATCTCACAATGAACGACAAAGTTATGGCCCGGACAAGCTTGTTCTGCCCGCCCGCCAGCCAGCCCGCCCGCCCGCATTCGCCAATCTAATAACCAGTTTTTTCCTTTGGAAAACCTGGTTAAAAATAATAAATGCATTTTAAACATACACGTATTGGATATGTTCATATTCACAATTAAACAAGGGCTGTTTGTGAAACATGCATGCCCCCCATATGGGCTCTACGTTGTAGTGACAGCCATTGTGTGAATATGTTTTTTGTCACTGTGACCTTGACCTTTGACCTAGAGACCTGAAAATCAAAAGGGGTCATCTGCGAGTCCTGATCAATCTACCTATTAAGTTTCATGATCCTAGGCATAAGCGTTCTTCAGTTATCATCCGGAAACCATGTTACTATTTCGGGTCACCGTGACCTTGACCTTTGACCTAGTGACCTGAAAATCAATAGGGGTCATCTGCGAGTCATGATCAATGTACCTATGAAGTTTCATGATCCTAGGCATAAGCGTTCTTGAGTTATCATCCGGAAACCATTTTACTATTTGGGGTCACTGTGACCTTGACCTTTGATATAGTGACCTGAAAATCAACAGGGGTCAACTGCGAGTCATGATCAATCTACCTATCAAGTCTCATGATCCTAGGCATAAGCGTTATTGAGTCATCCTCCGGTAACCATTTTACTATTTCGGGTCACCGTGACCTTGACCTTTGACCTTGTGACCTGAAAATCAATAGGGGTCATCTGCAAGTCATTATCAATCTACCTATCAAGTTTCATGATCCTAGGCATAAGCGTTCTTGAGTTATCATCCGGAAACCATTTTACTATTTCGGGTCGCCGTGACCTTGACCTTTGACCTAGTGAACTGAAAATCAATAGGGGTCATCTGCCAGTCATTATCAATCTACCTATGAAGTTTCATGATTCTAGGCATAAGCGTTCTTGAGTTATCATCCGGAAACCATTTTACTATTTCAGGTCACCGTGACCTTGACCTTTGACCTCGTGACCTGAAAATCAATAGGGGTTATCTGCGAGTCCTGATCAATCTACCTATCAAGTTTCATGATCCTAGGCATAAGCGTTCTTGAGTTATCATCCGGAAACCATTTTACTATTTCAGGTCACCGTGACCTTGACCTTTGACCTAGTGACCTCAAAATCAATAGGGGTCATCTGCGAGTCATGATCAATGTTCCTATGAAGTTTAATGATCCTAGGCCCAAGCGTTCTTGAGTTATCATCCGGAAACCACCTGGTGGACCGACCGACAGACCGACATACCGACAGACCGACTGACATGAAAGCAATATACCCCCTCTTCTTCGAAGGGGGGCATAAAAAAAAAAATCCCTCTATTTAGTGCTAAAATCCTACAATGTTAAATTAGCAGTTGTGCAGTTACTAGTAAGGATCTATGAACACAATTAAAATAACAATGTCAACCAATAAATCACGACTTCAAGTTATTTATTAACAAAAATTCAGTGGGCATTAAAACAGAAAATAGACAATTCAAAGCCTATCAGACTAATGGTGAAAGAAAGTCAGTAGAGCTACTTCTGACCATAGTCACGTTTCCACTGCCGATTAGATGTGTGACGTCCTGGAACAGGCTGTCAAGCTTGGCCCCCTTGTTCTCCAGTGTACCTCGCTTGATAAGCACTGCCACAGTCTGTAGAATCTGCTCCCGCACATAGCTCTGCATGCTGCAAAAAAATTGAGTCATGCTCTGCGAAAATAGGGCTTAATGCACGCAGTTACCAGATTTAACTAGATTTTGTCATAATAGTGACAATAAACACCACCTGACGCCATAAATTGCATGTTTTTGAACAATTTTATAGAAATTAAAAAAAAGGGGCAAACCTTTTGTAATTTTTAATGTTTGCTGATAATAATCAAACATGTGCAACATACACTAACCTCCTATCACAAGAAACATTGCCTGCAAGTTTGGATATTATTAGTTGAATAGTTCAGGATAACACCTGTGGACAAGTTTGTGTGTGTGGATACACTGACAGACTGATGTGTAAGTTGATTTCAGTATACCCGCTTAACCTCGAAATGGGAGGTATAACTTGACATCCAATCCAGGCAGTAACCAAAACTTCACAACTCAGTATGTATAGGCTTTAACCATATCAATTTACCAACATAAATAACTTAACGTTAAGACGATTTCTTGGACGTGACCATCTGTTTTTTTACCTGATATGTTGAGTGATGTATTGTAGTAAGAATGCACGCAAAGACTCGATATCCTCTGTGGACAGAATGGACCATTCCCTTAGAAGGCTTTCCTGAATAGTGGTGGCTGCTTGAAACAGGACATAGTCTGTCTTGCATTTCTCTGCAACAAGCAAAGAGCTTCAGTTATATATGTGAATTATCAGCAAGAGTGTTTATATACAAACATAATTAAAACCAATGCTATTTAGTTAACAGTCTGTCAAACAATTTTGAAACAAAATGTACACGCTATTTTAAAAGAGTGATAACAGCATAGTAGGTCTGTCATAACATTTAGTCCTGCATTTTTGAATGTATAAAATGATGATCAATCTATTAAAGTCTCAAAGTTAATTTTGAGGGACAAATTAAGAATTTGACTTCTCAATATGTGTTTATATTTCTGGTGTTAAAACTAACTTTTATGAACAACATAAACTATGACCAAAAGTTTAACATTTCTATACTTTATCTAATATAATGTCATTGTTTTTTTTTAAACTAGCTAGTTGGAACAGTTAGCAAAAATACTTATTTTATCATTCACCTAGAATATGTTTGCAAAGGTTATATGGAAGTTTTGTTTTCCTGAACTGCAGGATAACTTGTTCTGCAGCATGTCTCTGTTCTGATGTTACGATGGTTGGAGGTGCCTTCAATGTAAAAGAACAACAAATATTTATTTTTGTTTTTTAAATGTTAATGTTTGCGATCCTAAATGCATACTTAGTTGCCTTCACAATAAAATCTTATTTCAGGTCCCAGACAGTGTTAGCCGTAATTTAATCTCATCTGTATCTATGGGTTGGAAATGAAGCCTTTAAAACTTGAATCTATTCAGAAAGGTATTTGATTAAATATAACTTTCTAAGGACTACAAATGCGTGAAAATATGTATCTAATTGGTAAAGAGTTATGCCAAAATCAAACCCATTCTTATGGCAGTATCATACTGGTAAACTCCATATGTGTACTTAGCCATTTCATTATAATTTGCAGGGCTTTTTTTCCTTCTTTGGGACCCCCCGAAAAACGGCCCTTTCCCCTCAGATTTTTTTTTCCCCTCAGCAGGTAAATTTTCCCCCAGACATCTTTTTTTTAAAAACTTTAAATACATAAGTTAACCTGATCCAGTGTAGAAAATATAACATATTGCATAATTCAATTATCTGTTGCCTTCAATTTGTTTTAAAAACAGCAAAATATGTTAAATTGATTATTTAAGACTTTCCTTATTTCCCCAAAATCCGGCTTTTCGCGTTATTTTTTTCCCCAAAATCCAACCTTTCGCGCGATTTTTTTCCCCCCTTCAAAAAGGCCAGGCCTTTTCCCCAAAATCAGATAAAAAACCCTGATTTATATGAACTATTGTTGAATGTGTATTTTAATGTTAAACATTTTGCAATTTATCAAACTATTTTACTAGAGAATAAGTAAAGGTCATGGTCTATAATTTCTTTAATAAAAATAGGTGTTTCATCATTAAAAATAAATAGCAAGTTTCAAGGTCTAAATAAGGAGAGCATGGTGCACCAGGTGCAGGGCTGGAACCCAGGACTACTAAAACACAATCACAACACTATAATGACACGATTATATTGTCAGAAGATTTGTTTTACACATATGTTGGTTTTGATAATCCAACACACAATTATCCTGTTAAAACATGGGTCTAGCTAGGCTCAAAATTTAGGGAGAAGTCACTTCTCCCTAAAGCCAAAATAGGGAGAAGTGGTGACATCTTTTGGAGAAATGGTACATTTGCATCATAGTTCTTAGTTTTACCTATATTTTGCTTCAGGGCTCAGCCTAGGTTTAAATTTGAGGGAGAAGTGAGTTCTCCTTCAGCTTAAATAAGGGACAAGTGAGGCAACTTTAGAAAAGATAAAATGGTTTCTGTTCAGCGTTCAATCAAATCTTCACTTATTTTATACCCCTCATTACACCGTGCCAATTTGTTAATGTTCTGTTATTGATGTATTTAACCGAGTTTAATTAATATATATTTAACACTTAATTCACAAGCTATTTATGTAATAACTGGTAAGCCTCATTACTGCTGAAATAATTTCTATCATAGAGACTGAAATGGATGGTGGATTTCAAAAGGATGCAGTTCGTTTATAATAAGACATGTACACATATAAAACCTACATTTTTCTTCTCTGTCATTGATTGTAAATTATGATGGTACTTTTAACATATTGTTTTTTTCTGTACAGGTGTATCAATTAAAACTTAAATTGTAACAAAACCAGAAATGTTCAGAATCTCTTTACTTCCTTGTAAATTTTAAGCAATTCAACATTAAATCAAATTTATATTTTGTTACTAGAGTTGCGACACCTTAAGGGTTTCGCGGGATGGAATGAGTGGGGAGATCAAATCAAATTGAAAATCGATTAAGAAGGGAAAAAAACAAATTTGGGTACGAAAACAAATTTGAGTACGAAAAAAAATAGGGTACGAATAAAAATTAGGGTACAAAAAACTATGGTACGAAAATGAAAATGGGTACGAACAAAATGTGGGCAGGCAAAAAACATATTTGGTTACAAAAACAAATTAGAGTACGAAAAAATATAGGGAACGCAAAAAATTAGGGTACAAAAAACTATTTGGATACGAAAAAAATGGGTACGAATAAAAATTTGGGTACGAACAAATTAGGGTACGAAAAAAATTTGGGTACGAAAAAAATGGGTCGGATTTTTTTTATTTGGGTACGAAAAAAATGGGTAAAAAAAAAAAAATGGGTATGAAAAACATTTGGGTACGAAAAAAATGGGTACGATTTTTTTTTGGGTTACGAACAAATTTGGGTACGAAAAACATTTGGGTACGAAAAAAATGGGTACGAAAAAAAATTTGGGTACGAAAAAAATTGGGAGCGAAAGACATTTGGGTATGAAAAAAATGGGTACGAAAAAAAAATTTGGGCATGAAAAAAATTGGGTATGAAAAAAAAATTGGGTTCGAAAAAAAGAGGTACGAAAAAAAAATTGGGTACGAAAAAAAATGGGTATGAAAAAAATGTATACAGAATTTTTTTTGGGTACAAACAAAATTGGGTTTTCGAAAAAAATTGGGTACGAAAAAATATTGGGTACGAAAAAAATTGGGTACGAAAAATTTGGGTACGAAAAACATTTGGGTACGAAAAAAAATTTGGGTACGAACAAATTTGGGTACGAAAAACATTTGGGTACGAAAAAAATGGTTAAGAAAAAAAAATGGGGAAAGAAAAATCAAATTTGAAGTGTCTCGCGCGTGAATTGTGTCCTGGGGGTGAATTGTCTTGGGGTTGCTATTAACCCTACATGTACTTCCGGCCAAGCCGCGTGTTTATAGCGATTGCGCAATAAAAAACCCACTTTTTCGTGATTTAATCAAAAACTAGATTTTTCCCAGATATGACAAATACGCCATCGAGTAGATCGAGTTCTGGTCCATATACATGTCAAATTACAGCACAAGTGTTGGGCCAGTTTCCAAGAGACTCAAATCGCAGCTATACCCTGGAGCTTAATGAATTTTTAGTCGCCATTATCATTCGTTCAATTGAACGTCATCAATAGATGACGTCCAAAATATCACTCATTCCATACAAATATTTGCTTTAAATTAAAAATTCATTTAAAATATCATTTTACAGCAGAGATAACAAATAAGACCTGTAAACAATCCCCATATATATTGCCAATGCTAGGTTACCTCTTCCCATTTAATCATTCTTGAGTATTGCTTCAATGGGCCATTTAACTTTGCTGAATTATAGTTATTGGTAGCCAGCACAAGGCAAATAATCAAGGCATCATCTATTAACAATTTCAAGAAGTGTAATAGCAGCTCCAGACTGTTCTTTTGAATGTTCAACTTTGCATGACCTGTTAATGGGGCAACTTATGGCGGGGAATCCTCCTGTGTCAATTTTCCACATCAAATTAATTTTAATCAGTCAATGTCTGGCACAAAGTAAATCATTAAAAGGAGGAGAAGTCACTTCGCCTTCATGAAATTAATGTGCGAAGTTAAGATTAATTGGGCGAAGAAATCGCACACTTCGCCCACTCGCGAGACCCCTGTAAAATCCGTTTTAGATATTGTTAATACCATAGTTTCATCTACATCTACATGTACATCATACGTCGCTGCCGTCAAACTTGACAATTATGCGACAGGTGGTGAGATGATAAAGTAAGAATGAGAAAATAGTAAAGTGAGAAGAGTTTGATAGTTAAAAGTCAGAAGGACAGTACAGATACGTCCCCAGCTACGTTTCATCCCTCTCCCTCATGCCTCTCCGGCTACGGTGGCCGGGGAGAGGATTGAACCTCAACCGGCACAGCCATGAGGGGTCATTGTGGTTTACTTTGAAGCTGGCGCTGACGGCTTGATTAGAAACTAAAGGGTGCTAGTCCCTGCTTGAAGGATACCAAGTCAGGGGATTCTGCAACAGCGACTGGTAGGCTGTTCCAGGTCGGTATAATACCAGGGAAAAAGCTATGCCTGTAGTAGGATGTCGATGTGGAGATAGGCTGGAACTTGATGGAATGGCATAATCGGGTCCTGCTTGAGCCTGGGGAGAGGTATTTTGCTGCTGGGATGTCTATGAGATTGTTTGATATCTTGTAGATCATCGTCAGCTGGGCCTTTGTCCTCCGTGACTCCAGGGTTTCCCACTGCAGGTGATCAAGCATTGATGTGACGCTGCTGGTGTTATGGTAGCGGTTCGTCACATACCTGGCTGCCCTTCTCTGGACCATCTCCAGATCATGAATCTGGTCCTTCTGGTGTGGGTTCCAGACCGTGCTGCAATATTCCAGGTGTGGACGAATGAGTGAAAAGTAGGCAGCATTTCTTACATTCTCGTTGCCAATCCTTAGATTTCTGTGGAGGAATCCCAGTGTGCTGTTTCCTTTCTGTATTACGTTCTGGATATGAGGCTTCCAGGACATGTCTTTCGTCAGTTCCACCCCGAGGTACTTTGACGTCTCTTCACTGGCAAGTATATGGCCTTTGAGGGTGTAGTTGTGCAGTATTGGAGATCATTTTCTGTGAACTCGCAGGATGTTGCACTTCTCAGGGTGGAATGACATTCCCCAGAGTGTCTCCCATTGCCACAACCGATGGAGGTCTTCCTGCAGATGGTCGCAGTCGCTATCTATTTGTCTGTAGACAACGCAGTCATCCGCAAAGAGTCTTGTCTTGGATAAAGGTCAGAATATACTTAGGTAATAGTTTCCCTATATAATTCAATGTAAAAGTGACAACTTTAAGCCAAAATAAATGCAACATTTTGCACAAAGAGACCCCCATAACCATAAGTTTTCTTAAAGGCTATTCTAAGCGGAATCGATTTATGCAATAAAAAAGATATGTCATGTACAATGCAAGAAAGAACTTGACACAAATCAAAAACAACTGTTTTTGCAACTTTTTTTTCCGGCTGTTTCTTAGTGGAATGTAACCTTTTTCAGTGCAATGGTTTACTATAGTCTTCAATTTTATCATATTTCAAGGATTCAGTAGTGAACACCTATTTATGCCCTACCATTATCTCCGAAAGATAACACCCAAATAATAGTAAAAAGTGTAAAACATGCCTTCCTTTCAACTATGATATTTTTTTAGAGAGTACAGCCCTACATGAAACCGTTATTTAGTATACTGTAACCTGAAACTCTAAGGGGGAGGTCGTTTATGAATAACAGGAAGAGGATCGGTCCAAGCACACTCCCCTGAGGCACTCCGCTGACTACTGGGGCAGGATCTGAGGTAGCACCATCTACAACAACTAGCTGCGTTCTGTCGGTCAGGAAGGCTTGAATCCATTCCAACGTCTGGCCGTGTATACCATAGTGGTGCAGTTTTGTCAGCAGACGCTTGTCGAACGCCTTACTGAAGTCCAGGATGGCTAGGTGGTGTTGTTTACCTTTGTCTAAGGACTTCAGTAGTTCATCTGACAAGGTTAGGAGTTGTGTTTCGCAGCGCTGCCGCCTTCTGAAACCATGTTGGCAGTCGGTAAGGATGTTGTTACTGTCCAGGTGTCCCATGACATTGCTGACAATGATGTGCTAAAACATCTTGCAGCATATACAAGTGAGTGACACAGGGCGGTAGTTGCTCGCTTTATACCTGTCCCCCTTCTTGAATATGGCTAAAACTGTTGCTGTCTTCCATATATCTGGAATTGAACCTGTTGTTAGGCATTTTTGGTATATGTAGCAGAGGTACGGAGCACATTCATTTGCCAGTTCCTTAATGGCCCTTGCTGGTAGCATGTCTGGGCCGGTTGCCTTTTGGGGGTTTAGCTTCTGTAGTAGCTTCCATGGGATGTGATTTCGATATTGGGCATGGTTGGTATTGGTTCCCCGTCTGGCGTATGGTTTGTGTTGCTCCCCTTGTCGTGGGTGAATACTGACTGGTATTGTTGGTTCAGGATGTTCGCCTTGTCTTGTGGGTCACTATAGAGCCTGCCATTGATACTTTCTGAGAAAAGTGGACCTAAACGCAAAACTTAACCGGACGCCAACGCTGACGCCAAGGTGATGACAATAGCTCATAATTTTTTTTCAAAAAATAGATTAGCTAAAAATTCCATTTTTGTTCACCTGATTTTTTGATTATTATATTCATTTAACTACCTGTAAACATTAGTGTTTCATTAAAAATTCTTTAAAAAAATAATTATTTTAATTCTTATTATCCATTTAATAAGTTGTTGGATTTTCTCTCGTTGAAGGATTAGTGATAGAAGTTGTGTTTTGTAATGTTGTGTATTGAAACATATTTACGTCTGCAAATATCAGTACTCATTTCAAATCCAGTCATTTACACCATTGTCTGTTATAATTTTTAAAATGCTACCAGTCTTCACACTAAATATTTAAGCCAAATAGCCCTTCGGGCTAATAAGATGGAATTTTGAATAGCCCGAAGACATGTTCAATAGCCCAAAGAGGTCAATATAAATTGAATGACTTTATTGGCCAGGAACACCAAAATAGTTATTAACAATCAGAAAATCTACTTCCATTAGTAAAAACAGATGCATGTGATTTCAGTAATAAAGGGTATTCTGTTTCCTTTTGAAATGCATTTTATACAAAAAGCACCAGGTAATTATGCTGCTTATTGTTACTTTATAATTACACATGTTCTCATTCAATGATTCCATTAGTCAGTTTGAACGGTGTTTGGTTTTATTTTAAAGCAAATTCAATTATTATCATGTTTAAAAAATATCCGAAGAACTTGAAAAATACATCAACCTATTAAAATAACAGATTATTATCTTATTATTACAATGACAATCACTTGTGAATTTCTGAATTGTCGGCATGTGGCTTAAGAACAAAAGGCCACTGGGTGTGTTAATTGCCCAATCTACCAAGTGACAATGTCTGCTTCTTTAATTTACTCCCGATGTTTTGATAAGCATGTGTCAACCGTGAAAAGTATTGTACATTCGTAAACAGATTATAAGTAGCAAAGTAGGTCAGGTAGCAGAACAAGCTTACAGAATAAGCGAAAGTACTACAATTATTAATAATAAGTTGAAAAAAACGTCTTCTAATACGCAAGAATAATTGATTAAAGCACATGGAAATCTAACTGTAATAAGGATCAATTTGTTTTAAACCAAATGCGTACAATATCCCTTTACAGACTCTGTTATTTTTTTATTGAAAAATTACTTCGTCCATATTTCATGAATTATAAATACATTTTCGCAAAACGCTTCTAAAATTAAATACGCTTCTAGATTGGTCATTATTTTAAAACATTACGAAGTGTCTATGCGCGAACATCCCAGAACATGATCTACGCATGCTCACTTTGAATAACCCCATCTCGATTGGGCGTCAATTGCATCATTACTTTAAATAGCAACATACTTGGATGTTTACACGACAGTTTAGAAAATGTTGGCCGCATGTGTTCATTACCTTAGGTTACCTTAGGTGGTTTACCACCGCAGGTCTTTTGGACCTCTGTAGTGGCCTCTTCTTCGTCATCGCTATTTAATAGTCTCGGTGTTTTGCCTCCGGTTATTTCATTATAGTCACAGTTATGATCGTACACCATTGGGTGGTTTATCCAATATTTATCTAGGCGTCGTTTAAAAGTATCCGTGTTCTTGGATGTGACGACAGCACTTGGTAAATTATTCCATATGTTTACAATGCGATTGGAGAAAAAGTTCTTGCGAATGTCGCGTGCACACCTTTGTTTTAAAAGTTTTAATGGATGACCTCTATTTGTATTTGTGTTCAAAGTAAAAATTTCAACTGTTGTTCTTTTGTCATAGATATTGTTCAAGATCTTGTATGTTTCGATCATATCCCCTCGTAGTCTGCGAAATTTCAAAGTGGGTAGTTTAATCAATTTAAGTCTTTCCTCGTATGATTTATCCTTAAGTTTGGGTAACATTTTGGTTGCTCTACGTTGGACGTTTTCTATGCTATCAATGTCTTTAATTTTTGATGGACTCCATACACTGCTGGCATATTCCAGATGTGGTCTTACAATGGACTTGAATAATAATCTGAAGCTTCTAAAATCTAGAAATTTAAATGAACGTCTTATTAATCCCATCATTTTGTTGGCTTTATTTACTTGGTTTTGTATGTGTTCATCAAATTTTAATTTTGAGTTTATTGTTACACCAACATCTTTTTCATTTTCAACTCTTTCTAGAGAAACGAGGCCTCCTTCATACTTGGGCATAGTATATGATCTTATTTCTGGGGGTTTTGTTGAAATTTGTAGTATTTTGCACTTATCTGGGTGAAACTTTAACAGCCATTTGTTGCTCCATTCAAAAAGTTTATTCAAATCATCTTGGAGAATTAACTGATCATTTTTAGTCGAAATCTCACGGTATATTTTTGTATCGTCCGCAAACATAAGAACACTAGAGTTCACACATTTTGGTAAGTCATTTATGAACACCACAAATAGGATCGGTCCTAGTACGGAACCCTGAGGAATGCCGCTGGTGACAACGTGCCATTGTGAGTAGCTCCCATAGACTTGTACCCTTTGTTTACGATCGGTTAAGAAGTTCTGTACCCATTAACATGTTTGTTTGCTGATGCCATATTTTTCCAACTTGTATATTAATCTTTTGTGTGGGACCTTATCGAATGCTTTCATGAAATCTGTGTAAATTGTATCAATTTCGCCTCCTTGATCTAGTATACTAGTCCAGTGGTCCATAACCCTGAGTAACTGTAGGTTGGTTGATCGGGCTCCAATAAATCCAAACTGCTTATCACTGAATAAATCATTAGAGTTCATATGATCAACTATCCGCTTACGAATTAATTTTTCCATCAGTTTGCAGATTACGCTAGTGAGACTGACTGGTCTATAGTTCGAGGCTAATTTTTTATCTCCCTTTTTGAATAATGCTGTAATTTGTCCAATTTTCCATTCATTAGGCACAATACCCGACTTAAAAGAGCTGTTGAATATATGGCACATAGGTATTTGGATTATGTCTGACAGTTTTGACAAAACAATTGGGTGAACTTGGTCTGGACCTGGAGACTTAGATGTGTCGAGTTCGTTTAATAGGGTTTTCACTTCCTCTGGTTTAAATTCATCGTCACTTGACAGACTCTCAAAGTTAATGTTCTCCATTTTATCAAAGTTTTCATCAGTTTCTTGTGTGAATACACTAGTAAAGAATGTTGCTAGAACGTCTGCTTTATCTTGGTCACTATTAGCTATAAATAACTTCCCATCTTTCATTTCGTGTAATTCCGATATACCACTACGCGTTTTCCTTTTTGAGTTTATATATGACCAGAAGTTTTTACAGTTTGATTTGGATGTCTCCGCTATTTCCTTTTCGTATTTTTTACGCTCCTTTGCTACTATTGATTTCACTTTGTTTCTAGTCCTTGTATATATTTTGTAGTTTTCTTCGTTGTTATGTTTCATGTACTTTTCCCATGCTCGATGTTTTTGCCTAATTAATTTTCTTATTTCTACACTAAGTGGCACACTGTTTTTCCTCACACTGCTCTTTCTCTTTGGTATGTGTTCGTTCATTTCATTGTTCAGTTTGGTCATAAATATGTCTATCATTTCATTAGTGTCCTTGTTTTCCAATAATTTATCCCAGTCCAAGGTCATTCCTTCTCTTATTTTCTCAAATTCAGCTTTTTTATAGTTAAACTTGATTGTGTTAGTATTGGAATATTGAGTATAACATACAAAGTCAAATGTTATAACTAAATGATCACTATGCCCCAAGGGGTCTTGGTAATTAATGTTTTGTACATTGTTTGAGTCGTTTGTAATTATCAAGTCCAAAATGGATGGTTCCTGTCCAATACGGAATCTAGTTGGTTTATCTACTATCTGTTCAAGAAAGCAGTCTCTTATGCACTCCAAAAAATTTGAACTAACTGAATCCCTTGTTTCACTATTCTCCCAGTTAATGGCTGGAAAGTTAAAGTCACCCGTAATTAATATATGGGAAAATGATTCTTCTTCAAGGTTGCTAATGTGCCTTAGTAATGCGTTCAATAAATCGTAATTTTCCATGTCTGAAGATGGGCTTCTATAGACACATACAACTAGTAATTTATCGTTATCTTTAAGATTAATCTTGATACAACAGTATTCACTAAATCTTTGATTTATGTCAATTTCTACCGCTTTCAGTTCACTATTTACATATATCACTATACCCCTAGAGTTTTTAATTGGAAAGTTTTCAGGAAACATATCGTATCCGTCTAGCGCAATTTCACTTTTCATCATTTCAAATCTGCTGTTTTTCGGTAAAGCTTCTGTTATCATAATAATGTCCGGCTTATCTGACATAAATCTAGTTTTAAACTCATCTAGTTTGTTTATAAAACTGTCTGCGTTAGAATAAACACATTTCAGATTACGATTTTTGTACTTATCACCTTGTTGACTAACGGGTTTCACCTTATTTACGTTTTTAAAATGCTTGTCACCAAAAGAACTTGAAGAACCCAACTTATTTACATTAGGATGCTTATCCTCACGATTAACAACATTTTTAGGATGCTTATCCTCACATTTAACAACATTTTTAGGATGCTTATCCTCACAATTAGTAACAGTAACAGTATTGAACAAATGAACAGTTCCTTGTGCTTCTAATCCTTTTTGGCGACTTTTACAATTTTTCTTGCCCAAGGTGATTCATCGATTCTTTAACACGTATAACGTCATTTTAGGCATTGAATTAGCGAATTTAATCGTGCCTCTTATAAAGGCGTATAAATCAGTTTATTGATATGATAGTAGTTTCAGTTTTTCAGTTTGTTTACAATTTTACCCTCAAATATTTAATCGACCGGTCGGGCTATTTTATAAGCATTAAGGATCGACCGACCGGCCCAATAATCGACTCGGGCTTCGGGCTTATAGGCTAATTCGAAGACTGAATGCTACTTAACTTATACACGAGTACTTCATGATTGATTTAATCCACTATAATACTGCTAGTATGGTCCTACTAAAAATGTTTTGAAATGTAATGTATTTTTTTACAAAAATTGTACCTAATTCAAGTCCACTTTATTCAATCATACAGTATGTCAACTCATTTCATACTACAGGCTTATCTCTATTGTTCTGTTCTGTTATGTTCTAAGCAATCCCTATCAGTAATAGCCTCATCTACCACCAGATAATCAGTACCCTCATCAGCCCTGAATGCCTGACAGATTATCTGTTTATTGCTACCTTTAGAGGTGAGTAATAGGTTGTTTTTAGGTGTTGTTACTTTGTTGACTGATTATGTGACAAATATTTTATTATTATATTTCCCATTTAAAAATAAATATAGTAATATTATATAAATTTCGCGTCTGGCATCCCCATGCATTCTTGATGGTACCACACTTCGCATGAGTCACAGCAGACGCAGGGTGTTGTCCATTTGCATGCTTGTGTTTGAGTAATAGTCCGATTGTATTCCTGTCCGAATAATGGTAAGTTTGTAACAATCAAGTTATTTTGTTTCAGCCGCTAACACATATCAACAATAGATATACTTTCTTATTATCATATTACATAACAACGTGAAATTTAACATTCATACCAAAACAATTTGCGAGGCACTTTCTAACTCAGAAATAACTTGATCTTCCATGGTAGAAAAATACTGGCGGAAGTTTCGTTCAATGTTCACCTAGCTAGCAAAAAGAGAAGAAAAGACGAAAAGTATGACAGATAACTCGCGTTATGAGGAAAGAAAGTGTACTCCGCATTAAAAGCAAAAAATACTTAATGTTTAATGTAGTTAAATGTAACTAATTATTTTTGTTTACATAATTGCCATTTACTTTAAAAATCATTCAGAGAAAACAACATTCGAAATTTGATTAAAACAAATTAGCAGTACCCCGGTTAGTGTATGAAAACAAATTGTGTATTGAACTTACAGCGTAAAGACCATACAAAAAGACGGTACTGTTTGCATCCCTGTAACCAACTGCGCTATCATGCTTTGTAAATAAACCTGTTTCATATACAATACCGGTACTCAAAATAATAATGTAAAAATGTTATCAATAACAGAGCCAAATAAACAAGCTTCATTTTATAAAACGAGTGTTATCTCAGAATGCATACACTATTTGTTTCATCAAAGATAGCGCCAAGCTGTGTGTATTCCTTATTATACACAATAATTATTATGGTGAAATTCAGCTTCTTTAAAGGGGCCGTCCAACAGATAAAGCATCGTACCGACGCGATTCGATATTTTGGGAAACTACGAGGATTGCTTATATAGCTAAACAATACATCCGCCCTCAATATGAGCGTGGATGGTCGGGTGGTCTAGCGGGAGGCTTTTTACTCCATGACTCCAGGAATCCAGGGGTCAGTGGTTCGAGCCCTGTCGAGGGTTACTTTTTTCCTTTAAAAAAATTGTATTATTGTTTTTTTTTACTGGAGATTTATAGTTAAAATGTTTAAATTTATCAATATAAAGCATTTAAAGCATTTAATGACAAGCTTCAATACATGCCAAAATCTGTTGGACGGCCCCTTTAAGACGTTGCATCTTTGTGGCCCTTTGAAATGACATAGTCCATTTTAAGTAAAAAAGTTAAAAAAATTGTATAAAATGATATCACTTATTGATTATTCTTGTAACAATTTTATGTGTAAATATTTAATACACTATTTTAATGCCCATTTTCATGTTGGGATTGAGATTATCGTATAAAATTGATACCGCATATCGGCGTAGTAACTCTTTTTCTTCAAATAATATATACTGTGTGTGAACAAATAAATCAAAGAAGCTACGTCAGATTGCAGTTAGGTAAATATTTACTTCAATATGACTGCAATAGCATGTTAATAACCCAATTAAATAAGTTAAAAGCAAGGTGCATGTCAGAATTTGAATGGATTAAACGTTTGCAATCAGCTTACCCACTTGGATTAAATGATAATATTCTAAATGTTGGAAGTTCCGAACAAATTCTAAAAATAAATCGATTAATTCATTTTCTCTGTTTAGTAAACGTCTAAGAAATAAACGTTCACATGGCATTAGGAAAAATGGTAACTTAAGGCGTAAATTTAAACGTCTGCTTTCTTTAAATGATTGCTACACAGTATTACAAAATGGGGGTAAACATAAATTACTAAGTGCACTTTGCTCTCTTTCTGTTTCTTCGTTGGCGCATATTGATAAGGAATGTAAACTTATTTTACTTCAATCTGACCCTCTATATGAATGTGCTTGTATTATTGAATCTTTCACTGACTACTATCTTAAACTATTTATTGAAAATGTACTTAACAAAACTAGAAATCGTATCAAAATTGAGTTTTGTAACAAAGGTCTTGATTTAATTGACCTTCCTAAAATATTCAATGATAAAAATGTACGTCGGTTGATTCCCCCTTATTTCCGCAATACTGAATCACCACTTATTTGCTACAAATATAGTAAACCTGTAAGACGTATCGTTTTTAATTATAATTCTATTTCCACAGATATAAATGTAATAAGAAATTGTCCTACATTATGTGACTGTACTAGTTCTAAATATATATATGGTCCAGTTGGACATGTTATTACTGGGGATCTTAATTTCATTCAAAATAAAAACCTTAGAAATTGGCTACGCAGAGGCCCTAAGTACAGACTGCCTATTCCTGTTGATTTTGATGACTGCATTAAGAATATCGTAACATCCTTACATGATTATTGCACTAAATGGTGCAGGAAGGAAAATGCTGAAATTACTGCACTCAATGATTGGAAAACAAAAATATTTAGTATGGCCATGAATAAAATATGTTTTTATGATACACATCCTTTGGCCCTACCACATTCACCTAAATTTAATAAACAAATTCTCTGTAAATTGCTTGAAGACTTAAACTCTAAATTCGTCTTAGTTCCTGCTGATAAGGCTGCTAATAATGTTATCATAATATGACGGGTGTTTTATGTTCAAACTATTTCACAAGAACTTTCACAAACTACATCATATTGTGAGTACAATAAGCAACCTAATGAAATTATTACCGACCATATTGCCCAATGCATGAAGTTAAATGTAATAGTCAATATTACTGACAATAAATTGCCATCACTTTACTGGATACCTAAATTACATAAGACGCCATATAAAAGTCGTTTTATCGCTAATTCAGTGTCTTGTACCACCAAACAATTATCAGTGTATCTTACATCCGCATTGAGTGCTATTAGATATCATATAGCTAAATTTTGTAATAAAGTTTATGAAAATAGTAATATTAACCTATTTTGGTCAATAAAAAACACCTTAGAAGTTATTGATAAAATTGAAAATAAAAAATATAAGGTGTCACAGGTAAGTACTTATGATTTTTCGACACTATATACAACGCTTCCTCACGCATTAAGAAAATCCAAACTTGTTTCTTTGATTGAAAAAACTTTTGCTAGAGAGAAATGTTTGTATCTAGCTTTAAACACTAAAACAGCTTTTTTTACTAATCAGATATTAGATAATTACATCATTTGGACTGGTCTTGACTTTTGTGTAGCACTTACTTTTCTTTTGGATAACTTGTTTGTTGAATTTAATGGCAAAATATTTAAACAAATTATTGGCGTTCCTATGGGTACTAATTGTGCGCCACTTATAGCTGACCTTTTTTTATATTGTTATGAAAGCGAATTTATGTTAGAATTATCTAAAACTAAGCAAGTAGATTTGATTAATTGTTTTAACCTTACTAGTAGGTACATTGATGACATACTTAATTTAGATAATCCATTATTTGAACAATATATTCACAAAATCTACCCAAAAGAATTAGTCTTAAATAGATCGTGTATATCCAATACAGACGTTGCGTATTTAGACTTACATTTAACTATTAATAATAATTTGATCAAAACTAGTTTATACGACAAACGGGACGATTTTAACTTTGAAATTGTAAATTTTCCGTTTCTAGATGGCAACATCCCTAAAGGACCTTCCTATGGTATTTACATTTCGCAGTTGGTACGTTATGCCAGAGCATGTTCGTGTATTAAAGATTTTAATGATCGTAATCTAATATTAACTAAAAAATTGCTAAAACAAGGCTTTTTGTATCATAACCTAAGAAATAAATTTGCTAGATTTTACTCTAAGTATGGTGATTTAATTTCAAAATATAATGTTTCTTTAAAATGGCATTTAAATAATGGAATCTCCCATCCATCATTTTACGGAGATGTTTTGAAGCGTGTCCGTAAATTAAAATATGTTAAACCAAATGTTCATATTAAACTTTTCAATTTAATTAACTTGTTTTTATCAAAAGGATACGATGCTTATGTACTTAAAAACACTTGTTTGATGGTTTTCGATTCACTATATCTTTCTTCCCTTAAAATTTGGAATCATTAGTGATATTATAGGCATTTTTCACTGTTGATTAAAATTGTGTCATTGTGTCGTATGAACAAATCTGCATGAATACTACATTATAGGCATTTTTCACTGTTGAATAAAATTGTGTCATTGTGTCGTATGAACAAATCTGCATGTAAACTACATTTGGACTCAAATCGTACATCAAATCATTTCTGTCTTCAGTTGTCAAAACACCTATATACCGTTTGATTCCAATAATGTCGCTTTAATGGAATTACCATTTTTATTCATTTGCTTCTTAATATTAAATCACCTAAACTTGTTTTATTAGTAGCACAGCCCCATTAATATTTTTATTTAGTACTGCCCTTGGAATTTGTTCACGTCATTATGGATTTTTGTGACGTCATACGACCGACTTTCCCAGTTGTAATCTACATGCATAGGTCATTGGGTTTATAACGTTCCATTTTATTTATATTTTCTCTCTGATAGGCGTTTCTTGTTTGATTTAATTATTTTTAATTTGTTTAGCAGTTACATAAACAACCAAGCTATGCAATATGGAATTTTTACACCCATTATTGCTGCTTCTTCCTGTATTTGCGCGATGATTATCTGAGATATTAACTATATGATTCTATTTTCTCAAATCTTTTCTATAAAGAAGGAATGTAGTTGACAATTGTTAATAGTTTTATTTGATTGTTCGTCAAAAAGTTGTAATTCTGTTACTCTTGTATCTTTAATGCAATTGAGTAATTAAATAGTAATTAAATTGAATGCGTTTTAATTCCCTTTTATTATTGTTTAATTTGAGTTACAATGCTATGACGTTAAATTTTATTTACACTTAAATGTTTTATGAATATTGCTGGGCCAAGTGTGAGGTTGAGCGCTCTATAACCAGGTTTAAACCCCCAATGCGTTGCATTGACCGTTCCAAGGCGGTGACCCCAGCTTTATTCATATTTTGTGTTTATGTTGGTTTGTATTGTGCTGTATTGTGCTGTTTTGTACTGTTTGGGCAATCGGTCACTTGCCTTAAATAAAGGACCAACTAATTGTTTTTAATGAAAATTCAATACTGCTCCAGCAGCTGGAGTTTCACTTCTTTATATTGACTGATAATAATAAACTTGGTAGAAAAAAAAACACAGCACATTTGGGATCAATTTAAAAGCGTTGAATACTTCAATCTCCTTGTAGAGTTTTTTTTGCTTTAACCATGCAATCACTGCAATTAACTCACTGACAGGAACTTTTGCGAAAAAGGAACACACAGCCGATCGCATACATTTATTTTTAAAACGGAAGTTTCGATGTTTTCATTAATAACATTAATGCTTATGTCGGGTAATGTCACGACTCGCCCCCTTAAGGACTCGCCTCATAACGACTCGCCCCGTGTTTTATAACGTTTCGACCCACATATATAACGACTCGCCCCGCACATATAACGACTCGCTCTTTCAAACAAATGTTATTTTATATATGGTAATATAAATGAAATAAATTCAAAATATGAAATTAGGGTTCGGCATAGTTTGATAACTATGGGGATTCGGTTTAACACCATTATCAGCCCTATATTTAACTAAAATTTATATTCATTATTGAAATTCTAGACACAATGTTAAGATCGCTGTATTCATCATTAAGATAAAACGTATGTGGATAAAGCATACAAATATGTCATTTTACAATGAATATGAAGTTCTGTACAGGCATGTTTAGAGAATGAATATTTACAATTAATTTATTATTGTTGCGATGCTTCTATGAAAAATCGTATTGCATACTACAAATATGCGTATCAAAAAAAAAATCTTCAAAATACAATAAAAGTTACTATGTATTTAAATTGTGTCCCGTTTCGAATTCCTTAAATGAAGTGCATTTAAATAAGTATGTTTGTGTTTTTCACACACATTAATTTAAAATGCTAATTAAACGGCGGTTCTTTTAATGTTTAGGTGTGAACAATTAGCACGGAAAGTTTGCAATGGTTTCAAATAAATAAGAAACAATTTGAGATAATTAAATTAATTCCACGATTTTTTTAATTACTTCAATGGTGATAACTGAAATTGAGTAATACGTGCCATTTCGGAGTGTAGTATTTAAAGATGTTTACATGATTATAAAGGACCATATTGTGGCAATGTTCAACCACTTTGTGATCTGGAAAACCCTCAAGTATTACTATTGTATTATTCAAACATATACACATATGTGTATCCCTTTTTCTATAAGACTTATATTTAAATAGTCCTATTTGGACTCTAACATTTAAAACACAGATCACAAAGTCTAAAGACTCCAACAAAACCCATTGCAGTATATACTGAACAATGGGTCTGGTAATGATGATGCCACATACAACAGTATGTGTGTTTTCACCATCTTTACTTATAAAAATTGGGCTATTTTTTCTCTCTCTCCTCCTTAAATAACACAACAAACAATAACATACAATAACAACATCATATTAATGATAATAATTAATAATAAGCACAGTAACATAACATAAACATAATAATTTATAACTATAAAATAAGTCCAAGTTCTTTTGGATTTATCATCTTTTTCTTTCATTAATATTTTTTGCATATAAACTATTATTGTTTACTTTTTCTTAAAGTACAAATTCAGCCGTGGGAAAATCTATTTATAAAACGGATTGACCTACTGGCAATCCGTAATAAGAAATTTCGGCCAATCAGCGCCATCGTTCTATAAGCGCATCAACCAATTAAAACGCCGCTTTTTAACAGCGATAGGCATATCCACTGTAAAGTACTGCGTCTTTTTAACGCTTCATATAAAGGTTATATATTTTTAAACCAATAGATTTTTATTAAGGCACCGCACCAACACTGCAAAGTTTTATATTTATATCAATGGTACAGCCCAGTAAAATCGGGCTGTCCATTTTATGGCCGTTTTCGACCTTTTTAAGCAGAGTTATATGTTAAGCAGTGTGCTCGGGCAATGGTTTTTAACCGAAGTCCCGAGGGTAAATAACCCCATTAGTCAGTATAAAGGACCAAATTTTAAATTGATAAGTCGCCTAACACCATGATTGCGCATCGTTGTTTGTTTTGTCTACGACGGGTTTACTAAAACTCCAGAGCGGTGACATATGACCACTGTATAAGGTGGCATCACATTAAGTGTGGTGACACTGGTAAGTACTTCTAAAACGTAAAAGCGAAGTTACATTAATTATTGCGTGGTATTATTATCGCGTGTCAACTTTGTACACTACTTTGTTTGTATTTAAAGCATTGTTTAGTTATATATAAAACTGCTTTTTTCTTGTTATCACTCTTTCAGATAACAATTATAACTGTATGTACAACTATGCTTATATTCAAGTCTATGTATATCAGAGGCTGAATAAACTTTGAAACAAATACGTAATATAGTTTATAAATATATAAGTATAAAATGCAAGTTATTAAATAATAAAATTATAAAAGGGTGTACAATCAATAATATCAAAATATAATATCAAATTATATAATTTCAGGGATCACAGTTGAGCAGTATGTAGCTGCTGTTGTGTGCCTGCCCTGTCGTTATAAATTCCTTATGTCGCTATAGTGCTGGTGAAGAACAATCTTGCATATTATTTGAAGTTTAATATAAGTGTGCATTGTATATAAATTTATATGACAATTATCAAAATATCTTGCTTAGTTTGAGACATTTTCTTTCGTTCATTTGCTGAGTTTAACAAGAAATAATTATAATGTCAGAGATGTTACATTTATATATTTTGTTGAGGTTATCAGTATTTGTTTCAATTTAAACTATTAATATTAAGATATTATTTGTATAATACGATAATATTCAAATAAACACTAGTTTACAGAATATTAGACATGACAAATACATGTGACCACATGAGATGGTTCACTATTCATTTTATAGTTTTGTTTATGTGCTTGTAAATAAAAAAAAAATCAGTAAGATGGATGTGTTACTACATGGTAAATAGCATGCGCTATCATCATTTTCCCGTTTTTCAGTGATAATATGACACATATTCATACAAAAAATCAGCAGAATGTGCCATCCCAATAATTCCACAAACACTACGATCCTATTTTTTAGTGCCGATCCTTAAATTGTGCCGGTATTTGTTGAGGTTTCGATCAGCCACATGCCACATTCAACCATATAAAGTAAATACATGTGTAAAATAACATGTACAAAAATATTGTAGTATGACAGTTTTGGAAGTTCATCTCTCGTAGTGTCCATATAAAAATTGGGAATTAATTTGTGTATAATAAAAAGATTAAACAAAGTTCAGACGACTGGTGTCCAGTCATTACACCCCCTGGACGTTACACCCCTGGTCATTACACCCTCTAAGCCTGGACATTACACCCACCAAGATATTGATTAGAATAGAAAGGTGTAATCAACTTATGAACCACTAATTGGATTTGTCATGTAAGATGACACTGATGAGATTAATGGTTGCTCAAATTATTTAAGATTGAGCAGCCATCATTTAAAACATTAATTTTTATTTCACCAAAATGACTGTAACAATATGCATCTAAATAATAAATACTTTTTTTCAAGAATATACAGACAGAAAAAACTTGAAGAAATAAAAATAAAGATAAATAAAATAAATATTTAGAATAAACAAAACACAATCTTAATCCATATACATTTATTTTTATTTCACCATAATGTAATAATATGCATCTAAATCATAAATAATACAGACAGAAAAAACTTTGAAAACAAAATAAAATAATGATAAATACAATAATTATTTAGAATAAACAAAACACAATCTTAATTCATATACATTTATTGTTATTTCACCATAATGTTATAATATGCATCTAAATCATTAATACTTTTTTCAAGAATATATAGACAGAAAAAAACTTTGAAAATAATATAAAAGTAATGATAAATAAAAAAAATATTTAGAATAAACAAAACACAATCTAAATTCATATACATTTATTTTCATTTCACCATAATGTTATTATATGCATATAAATCATAAATACTTTTTTCAAGAATATACAGACAGAAAAAACTTTGAAAATAAAAATAATGATAAATAAAAACAATATTTAGAATAAACAAAACACAATCTTAAATTTATACATTTCTTTTTATTTCACCAAAATGTAATAATATGCATCTAAATCATTAATACTTTTTTTCAGGAATATACAGACAGAAATAACTTTGAAAATAAAATACAAATTATGATTGATTAAAAAAAACACTAAAATAATATTGCCAAGAAATCCCATTTCACTAGATATTGAAATAGAAGTAACATATTGTCACTGTATGATATATAAAATTTTACTGCAGACTTCAAAGTTCATTAATTACAATATCATTAAACTTTAAAGTCAGAATTGATAATGAGGATCATTGAAGAAATACTTTTTTATATTGAAACACAATTAACAGGAATCTGTCACTTACTGTAACAATCAAAGCATGTTTTCACAGTTTATGGGAGGGCCCAAATTGACACTAGTCTGTGTATCTTTTATGGCCCCTAATAAACAGTTAGAGGGTCTTTAATCCCTCATGTCTCTACCCATTTCCCTTTACCTGCATAAATACCATTCTGTTACATATCATATCATATTTTTAGATTTTTAGTTTCTCATTATTAATAAGAGTAACAATGTATACCTATAATATACATTTCTCTAAAATTGTTCTGGTATATATGGGGACAATGAGTAAAAACAATTTGCATTGAGTATTGTCTTATTAACTTTGTTACCTTCGATGTTTTGATATTCTTTTGCCCCGACATAAAGATGCAATTTTCTTTAGAATTAATAAAATCAAACAACAACATCTTCAAATGAATTTTAATAATAATGGTGTGGACAAACTCCTTTAATTTTAGGTGTTATTATTACACTTTGATAATTAACAAATTATAAGATCAAAGAACAATTTTTTCACACCAAAAAATTGTTATTTCCTAATTAACACAGCACATCAATAAGACAGACATACAGACAAACAAACAATAAAAAACACTTGGACAGACCCCCATTGGACACATTAAAGCAGAAACATCATTAATCAAGTGAAGTGTGCCCCATGGTAGGTGTGATCACACCTTAGTAACCTTATCAATTATGTTTACATCTTGGTGGGTGTAATGTCCAGGCTTAGAGGGTGTAATGACTAGGGGTGTAACGTCCAGGGGGTGTAACGACTGGAAATCAGACGACTGAGTAAATGTTTTTCAATGTTTCACCGTATCACATCAAGATAAAAATCAAGCCTACTCATTACCTATTTTATATGGGACCATTTTATATTTTATGGCGATGGTTTTTGAAAAAATAAACCAAATAATATATTGTATGTGTTGTATCGGTATTGAATCAATTGACTGTGACTACCGCGTTGTTCGCTTTTGTAACATTTCTGATCTTTGCGTTATTTGAATATAAAAAATGCTATTATTTTTAATTTGTTATTTTTCATGACCGACAGTTTGTTTAGGTTATATTACACTAATTCCGATTCCCATAGGGTCCCATTATAAAACTGACAACTTTCACAGCATTTTTCTTGCCTTTCCGACGTATCAATTTTTCCGAACCTGGTATCACTTTAAAGATGGATCTGTCATCTTCCAATAATTGCAATCAAAAACATACCGTCTCGCAACTTCTAAGAAAGTAAATCGCTGTCGAATGAACCCACCGTAGAAAAACGTGTTTCGGAATCCTAATTTCGACAAAAGCCCCACACAATAGGAAACACACCCTCAAAAGTTCATCTTTTAAGTTAGCTTCCAATCCAAGGCATCAAAGTACTCCAGACACATACAGGATATTACAAATAACCACAAAAGTCATGTCTCACATTGTTAAATGGCTTATATTCAAGAAGAGAAAAGGAACTCTTTAGAAATAGGCACTACTTTCGAATGGACCACGGAGGGATACACAATGATTTAGTGTAATGTAACCTTTAAGGGAACTCAACTTTGTCCTATCTTTTTCAAACTTTCTCCACATGAGATTTCAACTATTTCCACAATGAATATGCAATTTCAGTGCATTTGGATGGGGGTAAAGGCCTTAAAATGGCCATTTAAAGCGGTGACTAAATTGGCCGCAGTCAAGTCGGAATGCATGATTTTTAGTCTAAGTGACGACAGCTGATTTTGCGTCTCCAATTATTGTTACGCGTAACTTTCATGGCAAAAACTGGTATCATTGCATGCGAAAGTCACCAATATATCAGCAAAAGGCCCAAATAAATGTATTGATTGTGAATCAGTGTACTTTTCTTGATGAAATAGGAGACTTTTTTTAAATTTTAAGCACTTTTTTCAATAAAAAACTCACTGACAGCATATAAAATCATGTTTTTTAAGAAAATTATTATTAAAAGCTTCACTTACAATCTAAACATACACATTGCAATTACAAAAATTAATGCTATTATGATGAGAGGCATAATTCTCAGCTTTCAAGCTGATACAAGCCGGCTACCCAAAATTAACACTTAAAAAGGCGCAAATCGCTCCTTCAACAGCTTACGACACAAAGTGACACTTAATGCGCATCCAGATAGTCTCTCTCATATAAATAAGTCCTGTTAGCGACATTTTATTAAGTATTCTCTTTAAAATCCAGTGTTGAAAGCGTAAGTTTTGCAAAAATGTCCACAGTCACCATGCAAAAGAGCATGTTTGCTAAGGAATTCCTACGCGAGTGGCCACACTAATGTCGTGGCAGGAAAGTCATTTGGGTGTGATTCCTCTGTAGTTCAGTGAACATTCATTCCACTACCTGGGGATGACTATCAGGATCAATTTTCCCAGCTTGGTGTTGACCTTTCAGGATGTTGATGGATCGTCCACAAGCGCTGCACCACTGCGGCCTCTGTTCAGGACACAGAGTCGGATTGAGGTGTACACAAATCCGCAGTCAGGCAAGGATCATCCAGACCTTTAATAAAATAAAATGTTTAGGCCCCTGAAACTGGCAATTATGTTCAACACTGAGATAAGGATACACATAGAGGAGACATCATGCCATGGCTTTCTCATTATTGACACGGCAAACTCGAGCAGCCGGGCACTTGGCTCTAAACAATAACAGATATGCTCCATCAATGTGAGCAAGATGGCATGTCAGAGTTAAAAAGGGCAAACAAACATACAAAAGAGATATGTAGGAAATTAGAAATTAAATACCAGAAGTAATTTTAAGTATTGTTTTTCTGTCTGCAAGGGTTGCTGTGGAAAATAGTGCTTAACGCATAGTTTGGCCTATAGGGGTTCTGCTAGCAAGAACAAATCGAAGTCATATCTGCCCGCGAACTGTAAGCTTGAGATAACCATATGTGATGAAGTACTGCTTTGAGAATGCATTCTTATTGTACTTGAACCAGATCGCATTGACAGCACAAGGCTTCAGACCCCCCAAAAGTGTGAGGCTTTCAATAGTGCTTACCTGATACCAGACCGCATTGCCCGAGACAGTGACTTTCTCCCGGAACTGCACAGGCTGCATCCGCAGCACAATCCTTAAGCTCAATCATGGTCTGGCTGACTCTGAAATAGTGAAATCTGAATTTACAGATGCTCATTTGTCTAAAGGTTATGAGTTTATTGCCTATCTTATTAAAAGCAAACACAATAACATGCTTAAAAAGACATGTGCATTTCTGAAAAGACATACAGCTGCCCGATACTTGACTAGGAAAAGGCGCTATGGTCTTCACTCTGAAATTCATTACTCTAAGGGCTTAACAGAACAAAAGCCAGATCTTACAGCTATTTGGCCCCACCTACAGCTAAATATGCTTTATAGGTTGAAAATAAAGTTATTTGTCTGAAGAACTAGTGCTATTAACTCATCAGCTATGTTGCTCCACTGGCCGCAATTCTGTAAACATAGTGCATATATGGAAATACCTAGTCTACCACCTGCACCGCACCACTACGTCCACTGTAAAAATACACAGCTAAGTTAGTACTTTAACGAACAAACTGAAATTCATGTGTTAATTAAACAATCAGTATGATGACTCACATTGAAATCATGTCCAGTGCACCAGTCAGAGCAAGACAGCTAGCAGATTGTTGACCATCTACGGCTCAAGGACAAACGGTCAGGCCTACAAACAAAGAGAAAAATGGCATAAATGGGTTGCATGCATGTAATTTTGCATATTTTTCATCTTGCTCTCCACCTGAAACTTCAATCTATGGACATAATAATATTTACATTTAAGATTTGTTGGAAATGTTACCCTTACTTGTCCATACCAGGTCCCCCACCCATCCAGGACCGTCTAAAACCACCTAAAACATCCATTTGGACCAAAATATTGACACCTCTCATCTATTTTAGCACCCAAATCATCAAAACATTCATTAAAATTCATTTTCTACTTGTCTCGCTTGCAGACGAATCCATGTGACCTTGACATTGCAGTAAATGTGCTTTTTAAAGGTTATATTACACTAATTCCGATTCCCATAGGGTCCCATTATAAAACTGACAACTTTCACAGCATTTTTCTTGCCTTTCCGACGTATCAATTTTTCCGAACCTGGTATCATTTTAAAGATGGATCTGTCATCTTCCAATAATTGCAATCAAAAACATACCGTCTCGCAACTTCTAAGAAAGTAAATCGCTGTCGAATGAACCCACCGTAGAAAAACGTGTTTCGGAATCCTAATTTCGACAAAAGCCCCACACAATAGGAAACACACCCTCAAAAGTTCATCTTTTAAGTTAGCTTCCAATCCAAGGCATCAAAGTACTCCAGACACATACAGGATATTACAAATAACCACAAAAGTCATGTCTCACATTGTTAAATGGCTTATATTCAAGAAGAGAAAAGGAACTCTTTAGAAATAGGCACTACTTTCGAATGGACCACGGAGGGATACACAATGATTTAGTGTAATGTAACCTTTACAAATGGCGTCAAGTTAACATTCGAAACTTACTTTACGATAGTTTAATGTTATGTTTATGTATAACTCATATTTCGACTGCGTGTTAACCACTGTTTATTTAATCATTATAGACTTTAATCCTGAAGGAAAGGAACAGGCACTGACTAGGACGAAGTAAGAGACTGTCGCGACATTTCAAACTTGTCATCAATCCTCAATTCCCGTTCAGCAGGCCGTTTTTTAAGAACCCAAACCTGGTCATGTACCGTTCAGATTAAGATTCTATGGAAAAGGCAGAGTAAAAATATGTACATATATCTGTTTGTTTCAGACAAAAGTTACTTTATCCTCACGGATTATGGAGGTTTCGGCGAAACACCAGTTCGGCGAATTGATTATAAATAGTAGGTGTTAAACCGGTTCGGCGAAATGATTTATTGTTGATTACTCCTTTACATAACTACTGAATAGGTGTGAATAGATCGATGTACGGCATTGCAAAATGTATATTTTAATTAGCGATATTGTTAACTACTGAATAGGTGTGAATAGATCGATGTACGGCATTACCAATTTGTATATTTTAATTAGCGATATTGTTTTCACACTCATTATAAAGAACGCTTGGCTCAAGTGAGGCTGTCAAATTTCATTACCCGAAAACAGCTCACAGTTTGGTATTTAGTGATGAATGTCATATTATGCTGAGTACTATAAATGCTCGACATGGTCACTTATGTTTTATTCTAGCTATCATGGCGAATGAATACCCTTGTATAAAATGCTTGAAAAATGTGACTCGGCGTAAAAGTAATGGACTACGTGGAGAGAACGTGGATCCACGGATCAGTGTGGAAACCAGAAAATTGGAGTGCGTTCCATGAAGTTATAAAAACTAACAATGACGTGGAGGGGTGGCATCGTCGCATAAACACTAGGGCTGGTAAAGCTGATCTAAGCTTCTACGTACTTGTGCCACTCCTTCGCAGCGAAGCAGAAACTGTTGATCTGCAAATCCGTCTGGTATCTGAAAATCTGCTAACAAGAATACACAGAAAGCAAAATGTGAACACCCACGGCAGACTGTTTGAAGCATGGGACCAATACGAAGACGACGAGATGACCACGACACAGCTACTGAGAACATGCAGCCACATCGCAGGACTTGGACACAACAACTGATGCCATCCACGACGAAGATTGTTAAACCTTTATGTACCATATATGTAATATATAGAGATCAATAATATATGTTTTAATATGAAGGTGTATTAATAATGAAATGTATTTTGTGACATATTATTTATGAATTTAGACTAATATATTGACAGAGATTATATTTTATGTGTGACATGTACTACAGTGCCCGAGAGAATCTGTGTATGTAGCAGTTGAAAGTAGCGAGTTGACATCCAAAAACATGACGGAAAGCCCGTGATTAGAACCAAAAAAAAATGGCAAAAGTGGAAAAAGTCATATCCCTGGCCTGGTTAGAAATTGTTGACGTTGATGGGACAGAACAAAAAGTTGAAATGTGCATTCTGCACATAGTCTGTATAACAACAGCACTGATTTTAATGTATAAATATTAATAACTTATTTCACCCTATTTAAAAATTGAAATCACCCTATTTTTCAAAATCAATGGGTGAAAACCCTATTACCCAAATAATTATCTGGGGCACTGGTACTATGTACAATTTTGTGAATGATAAATGTGTTTGGCTTTTCATGTGCTACTTTTATGTATTAAGTATATATATATATGTATTTTCTTTACAATATAACAGAAATACAATGAAAATTTATGATGCGATTTAGAAAATGTATTATGAGATTATGTGCTGGACTATGTTATTGTTATGTAAAATTAAATAAAAGTATAAAAGTATGAATGTTGTTGTTAATTGGTCTAATTATTTGAGGAATGTGTCACTTGTGAAGAAGGACCCACTTGGTTAGGGATGTTTACTAAAAAACATGACATTTCACACCTGGCATAGGTGAGGAATTTCGAGCTGTTGAGCACCAGACAGTGTCATTAGTCTTCATTAGAGATACTGTAACCATTCCATAAGGATTCATTTTAACTTTATCATTTTATTTTTGCTATTGGAAATAAAACAATTTATGAATGTGAACAAAATTTCAATTATAATTTTAATTGAGATTTTTTTTTTAATTTTGTACATGGAATTTAGTTTGCTACATTTTTATATTTAACATATAATTTAGCAATATTTTACTTAGTAAGAACTGGGTTACTAAGTTACTGAGTTTTATTTAACTTTTTTTTGGTTCTTAACATTACATTATGAATTGCAATAACAAAATTGATATAACATATACTTCAGCAATATTTTCCTTAGTAAGAACTGAGTTACTAAGTTAATCAGTTGTATTGAACTTTTTTTCCAAATTGTCAAAACTTTTCTGATAGCAAGAAATAAGTAATTGATCTGCTAATGGGCAACACAATAGTGTTTGCTATCACTTCGCCGACAATTGGAATGTGATAGCAATGCTGTAGATCGATCTATTCACACCTATTAAGTAGTTACGTAGAGGCGTAATCAACTATAAATCATTTCGCCGAACCGGTTTAACACCTACTATTTATAATCAATTCGCCGAACTGAGGTTTCGCCGAAACCTCCAGTAACCATCCTCACTTCTGGCTCATATGAGCATGACTGACCATACAGTACTGGTAGGGTTTCCTTCACCTATGGTAATTAAGGTGCCCGTTGTATTGAGCGGGGATAAAGTCACACGCATGGGCCCCTAGTATTTCATTTTACTAACACAAATTTGCACAAAATTGGCCAATTGAAGCCAGGTATTTTTTTACTTCTTTGAGACTGGCCGTGTTCTTCCATTTCACAATTTTGACACAGACAACTCACAAATCTAACACGACAATACAATACAATTTTTTATAAGTGTCAGCCAAACATGGCCTGACCAACTGACATGTCCTGTAAAATTTTGTAAGGTCATGCCTGTCGGTCAAATTTACATGTCCGATTGTCTGGTAAAAAAAGAGAACAAATTCGTTGGTTTGTGTAGGTTTGTTTAAGGCTCTGAAAGTTTACTAAGTTGCACAAATAGCGATTTAGTGTATTGAAAAAACGTGCTTTTCCGTAATAACGCTGTTTCTGCAAACAGAATTTTTCGAGGGCACTACAGATTGGTCCACTTTTGTGCATCTTACGAATGCTGGTCAGGACGGTCCAAATCCATGACGCCTAGTCGCTTAACATGATAATCATAAATCTGATTATTAAATGATACAGATATCAATTTGTGTGGTTGTAATAGCAATAGTAATGTATTATAATGATCATTGTCAATGAACAGATATTATCTTGGCTGTCAATGTCCATGCGTGAAAAAGGCAGGTCATAATTTATCGAGGCCGTCGACAGTTTAGGCCGTATTGACCAGACTCCTATCTGACATGTGCGCCAAGCGTAGCTTAGGTAAACATGTATAGGCTACTTTCGTTTTGGAAAGTGTTCTTACGATATATTGAAGGAGCGATACAAATACAAATGTGTGACCTTGAAATTAATAGCTTTTTAATCTTTTATCATTTTATATCATAAACACCTTGCTCCCAGCAATGAAACCAAGTTATTTTACTATTATATTCTGAAGGCGGTAGGTCCTGTAATAAAAGAGAAGGTCCTGTATTTTTTCATATTTTACAGGACCTACTGTCCTGTAAAAATTTGCCTAGTTTGGATTTGACTGTTATACCGTTTAAAACTGTTAAAAACTGACTTTTTGTGCTTAAAACTGTCAAAAACGGTCATTTGACAATTTAAAAATAAGTTTCGTTCCAACGTTTTTCATGGCTTATTCACAAATTTTGTTTTTGTTATAGTTTAACTGGCTTGTTATAATAGAATACAAACAATTGAATTGATTAAAATTTTGAAACCGGTGTAACCGATGTATTAGTTTAAGCATGGCCGATCAACTTCACCATAAAACAAACAAAATGGCATCGCAAAACTTGCGTTTCTATGCTAAAAATATAAAAAAAAACATAAAATAATCCCGATTTATTACAATTCAGGAATAATAAAGAAACAAAAGATTTCTACAGAAGGGTTAGTGTATTTACAATGCACTATTAAAACAGACATGGACTAAATAATATGGAAAGTCATTAAAAATTTTGATGAAAGCACATGATTTATGTATTGAAAACCGAAAGGGAGACCTGTTGTTCTATATCTTATACGTTTACAATTATAAATATTGGTTAAACTAAAGGATAACTGTGATCCATTTATATGAACATTGATTTTAATGCATTTTCATGATGCACAGTAATGTTCAAATAGTGTATGTACATGTATTTATGTTTTGTAAAATCTGAAAAAAATAAAATAAATGGTTTACATTTCTTTCATAACTTTATTAAGAGAGACAAGATATTGACAAGGGTTAGGCTTTTCTATGGTTTTAGATAGAGTTTATCAGTCAGAATATTGTTGATCTAACTGTAAGTTGTTATTTGTTGAAAGAAAGTGTAAAAAAAATGAAAATATTATTTTAATGCATTATTTAAAGACATTTCAATATGATGCAAGTATTTAACATGCTTTTACTATACTTAGTCTTAACCAACTCAATTTAACAATGTGTACAAGTTTGCGATTTTTTTTACACAATTTTCAGAAGTTTACGACTCATTTTTTTACAGTTTTGAAAAGTTTGCGACTCATTTTTTCACAAAGTGAGAGGGCCAGGGCCTCTTCACAAAGTCAGGAAAAAAAGCCCTGGAAGCAGACAACTGCACTAGTGTACTTTCACTTCTCCCAATTCTCAGTAAATGTTGCACAAAAAATCTAGCATAGGAACACTGCATGCATATCACATCAGGCGATATTCACATTTTCAGTGGGAATACCCAGTCCCAAATCTTTTAACAAAATATGTTTTAATAGTAACATATATCCCAACATTTATTTGAAAAAATGTTGAATGTTTGTGTTTATGAAATTCTTGAGCACATTTATGTGCTGATATTGTTCAAAAGAAGAAGAACGATAGAACAGAAATTTGTTTAATGGTAAATGGAAGTTGTCAACAAGTTTATTACTGTTTAAGTCAATATAAAATATGTTAAGTGAATCAAATTTTAAAGTTTAGTTGGCGTTATGTGTATTGCAATCCAGTACTCTCCTTTTTTGGTGGGACATCGCAATACAAGGTCACCATGCAAGGAGTGAACGTTATTGCAGGTGTTTATGGAATTATCCGCTTTGAGTGGTTAAACACGCTGTATATAATCAAATTTGACATTGATTTAATTTGAATTAAATACATCTTTGAAGGTAAATCTTTTATTGTTGAATTGTTTGCATTAATTCAGAGATTCTGTTACTCGGTTTCTAAACTGATCAATATGCAGTCTCAGGAGGATACTTACGTTTACCCCCACAGTACAAGACCATAACAAAATTCCTTATTATTCAGTAAAAACTAAGTAGCTTCAAATTGCAGCTGTAATTCAAAATTCATCCCAACTTTCCAGAGTCTAGTTATCAAATTAGGTAGGAGCGCTGGAACACAGTCCAAGTCATCACATATTGAAGCCTCATTTGCGGGAGGACCACATACATTTTAAAATAAACTCACAAGAGCCTAACACTTAGCTATAGAATGAAGGGTATAATGGTCTAATTTTTTTATTTCATAAATTCTAGTTGTTAATCTTTTTTGTCTTTGAAGACATACAAAAATGGGAGTAATTTTTTTTGACAGAGTGTGCAGATCATCTCTTAGATGATTCTACAGAACCCCAGATTAACAGCAAAATAATATTTCAGGTGAGCTGGCAGATTTATATCTCAATGTGGAGGACATTAGACATGATACCTATTATTCCCTTATTAAATTGTATACCCTCCATGTGTTACTCTTATGCTCTTATGTCTTTTTCTTTAACTCTCAAAGTTCTATTTGTATTATAATTTCTGCCATAATCCCTATTTGTTGCAGCATGCTTTGTGATACATATGCCCATCTAGAGAACCTTTTTATGAGCGTTCACACTAAATTGAATTCGCTCACCATTTGTAAATCAATCCAAAAGCTGATACACATGTATCAAAATCTGGCTTACATTGGATAATTATGATTAGTGGTTTAGCAATCTGCAGAAATTAGCATTTTTTAAATCTACAAATAAATAGTATTTTCATTATGATTATTTAAAAAAAATCAAATTATTTGTAATATAACATTTGTTGAACAGATTTTAATGATGGAGGAACCCAGCCAAGATTTGACACTGAGCATGAAAATAAATGCACAGCAGGAGGAGGGATTGGGTCCTTTAAGAGATGACCTGGCTGAGTGGATGGCTAAAACGCTAGGTAAGGATGGAGGGATTGGGTCCTTTAAGAGATGACCTGGCTGAGTGGATGGCTAAAACGCTAGGTAAGAATGGAGGGATTGGGTCCTTTAAGAGATGACCTGGCTGAGTGGATGGCTAAAACGCTAGGTAAGAATGGAGGGATTGGGTCCTTTAAGAGATGACCTGGCTGAGTGGATGGCTAAACGCTAGGTAAGAATGGAGGGATTGGGTCCTTTAAGAGATGACCTGGCTGAGTAGATGGCTAAAACGCTAGGTAAGAATGGAGGGATTGGGTCCTCTAAGAGATGACCTGGCTGAGTGGATGGCTAAAACGCTAGGTAAGAATGGAGGGATAGGGTCCTTTAAGAGATGACCTGGCTGAGTGGATGGCTAAAACGCTAGGTAAGAATGGAGGGATTGGGTCCTTTAAGAGATGATCTGGCTGAGTGGATGGCTAAAACACTAGGTACGAATGGAGGCATTGGGTCCTTTAAGAGATGATCTGGCTGAGTGGATGGCTAAAACACTAGGTAAGAATGGAGGCATTGGGTCCTTTAAGAGATGATCTGGCTGAGTGGATGGCTAAAACGCTAGGTAAGAATGGAGGCATTGGGTCCTTTAAGAGATGATCTGGCTGAGTGGATGGCTAAAACGCTAGGTAAGAATGGAGGGATTGGGTCCTTTAAGAGATGACCTGGCTGAGTGGATGGCTAAAACGCTAGGTAAGAATGGAGGGATTGGGTCCTTTAAAGGATGACCTGGCTGAGTGGATGGCTAAAATGCTAGGTAAGAATGGAAGGATTGGGTCCTTTAAGAGATGACCTGGCTGAGTGGATGGCTAAAACGCTAGGTAAGAATGGAGGGATTGGGTCCTTTAAGAGATGACCTGGCTGAGTGGATGGCTAAAACGCTAGGTAAGAATGGAGGGATTGGGTCCTTTAAGAGATGACCTGGCTGAGTGGATGGCTAAAACGCTAGGTAAGAATGGAGGGATTGGGTCCTTTAAGAGATGACCTGACTGAGTGGATGGCTCAAACGCTAGGTAAGAATGGAGGGATTGGGTCCTTTAAGAGATGACCTGGCTGAGTGGATGGCTAAAACGCTAGGTAAAGATGGAGGGTTTGGGTCCTTTAAGAGATGATCTGGCTGAGTGGCATGGCTAAAACACTAGGTAAGAATGGAGAGATTGGGTGCTTTAAGAGATGATCTTGCTGAGTGGATGGCTAACACGCTAGGTAAGAATGGAGGGATTGGGTCTTTTAAGAGATGATCTGGCTGAGTGGATGGCTAAAACGCTAGGTAAGAATGGAGGCATTGGGTCCTTTAAGAGATAATCTGGCTGAGTGGATAGCTAAAACGATAGGTAAGAATGGAGGCATTGGGTGCTTTAAAAGATGATCTTGCTGAGTGGATGGCTAAAACGCTAGGTAAGAATGGAGGGATTGGGTCCTTTAAGAGATGATCTGGCTGAGTGGATGGCTAAAACGCTAGGTAAGAATGGAGGCATTGGGTCCTTTAAGAGATGATCTGGCTGAGTGGATGGCTAAAACGCTAGGTTAGAATGGAGGCATTGGGTCCTTTAAGAGATGATCTGGCTGAGTAGATGGCTAAAACGCTAGGTAAGAATGGAGGGATTGGGTCCTTTAAGAGATGATCTGGCTGAGTGGATGGCTAAAACACTAGGTAAGAATGGAGGGATTGGGTGCTTTAAGAGATGATCTTGCTGAGTGGATGGCTAAAACGCTAGGTAAGAATGGAGGGATTGGGTCCTTTAAGAGATGATCTGGCTGAGTGGATGGCTAAAACACTAGGTAAGAATGGAGGCATTGGGTCCTTTAAAAGATAATCTGGCTGAGTGGATGGCTAAAACGCTAGGTAAGAATGGAGGCATTGGGTCCTTTAAGAGATGACCTGGCTGAGTGGATGGCTAAAACACTAGGTAAGAATGGAGGGATTGGGTCCTTTAAGAGATGATCTGGCTGAGTGGATGGCTAAAACGCTAGGTAAGAATGGAGGCATTGGGTCCTCTAAGAGATGATCTGGCTGAGTGGATGGCTAAAACGCTAGGTAAGAATGGAGGCATTGGGTCCTTTAAGAGATGATCTAGCTGAGTGGATGGCTAAAACACTAGGTAAGAATGGAGGGATTGGGTCCTCTAAGAGATGATCTGGCTGAGTGGATAGCTAAAACGCTAGGTAAGAATGCAGCTGTCTATCATTACTGTAATAATATGTTAAACATTTCTTGCACATGACGAATATTTTGACTCTTTTTGAAGATGATTAAAAAAAAAAAAAAAATTTATTTAAGCTCTATTGCATGAAAAGCCTTAGGCTTATTTCAAACACTCTGGAATCTGTTTCCTGGGACTAGAACCAGTACTTGGTGTCTATGGGGGAGACATAAAAAACGCTCTCACAGTGGGTATCGAACACATGACTGGAAATAGATAAAATAAGTTAAGTTATGGAATGTTAATGAAAATTTGTATTGAAGTCATTCATTTGTAAATGGTTTTGCATTATTTACATAGCATTGACATGTTTGTCAAACAGTTTGTGATATACTTTTGCCATAAGTGTTAGAATTTTTGTTATGATGTAACGGTGTTTACTTGTAAACCCAAACTGATAATCTCTTTCATTTTTGCTATTGTTTTTAAATTGATTATTCTTATAGCTCGCTTTTTTTTCAGAAATTGACATATCTGGTGAGAACTTTATGGATGTTCTTGACAATGGAGTGTACATCTGTGATCTTGCCAACATCATTCACAAGAAGGCAGAGGAGTGTGTGAAAGAGGGCCGGAGCAATGACGTAAGTGGTACCATAATTAGAGGTTTCATTAAGTTTTGAATTAGGTGAATGATTGTCAAAGTTGGAAAGTTGGTGGGAGTATTTAAAGGTCATTTTTACTTAGGTTTCAATGTAGGCAGGAGTTAATAAATATTGTGGTCAAAGTAGCCTCAAATGAGCAGTGTGATTTATCTGACTCCGATGTCTTTATGAAATCCCTGGTAATTAGTACAATTTAAAACTTATTATTTTAGATCTATTATGTTGTGTTGTGTTGTTGTTTTCACACGCTAAGAAGGCCTAGAATGACATGATTGAGTCAATGAAACACAATCATAGTGTAACTTAAAAATTGATGGTACAACTAATAAGCATGTTGGTTCTGAGATGGGGAGGTTGTTTAATGTACATGCAAGATGAGATGCTATAAATAACCTGCTTTACTGTGAGAAAAGGTAAGGGCTTTTAGAGACTCATATGAGTCTTTTTCCAGGGTAAAACCAGTTGCAGTACACCATGTCATTTAAAAATGATTGGAGCACTGAGTTAGTTGGGATGGACCTTTTGACCTCCCTTTCAATAAGCCATTGTGTTGAAGAACAAAATTATGAAGACAATTTCTGGTAGTTTCTAAGTAGCACCCATATCATCTGCCTTTTAATTATTTTTATATATATATATATATATATATATATATATACTTTGTGAAATTGACAATGGTGCTGGCCATGTTTGACCAAACAAAACACTATTGTGTTTTCTTTATATTCTAGAGCATTCCAACAGCCCATCTGAAGTGCCGCCGCAATGCCAAATCTGGCACCTGGTTCGCTAGGGACAACTCTGCCAGCTTTATCAAATGGGCAAAGTCGTTTGGAATGAAGGATGACTGTCTGTTCGAGAGTGAAGACCTTGGTAATAGTTTTGTGTCCCTGTACTCAAATACAGTATATGCCTTGCATGCCTAGGCATTTGGTTACTATATTGCTTAAAAATAACCACTTTCCCAGAAAATTATGAATCCTTTGTGGCAAGTTAAGCTTTTGACAGACTTTTCCAGAGAGATGGTATTAATAATTGTACGTATTAAAGTGTGTTGCTATTTTATGTTTTCTCATTTGAAAAAAAATGAAAAGAAAAGTTGTGATATAAGGTGTATTGAATGGTATTCAGTTAAATTTAGGTGTCTTCGTTTTACAAAAAAATGTAACAACAAAATAACAGCAATTCCTCCCCATCCATTTTGTTTTTATTCCATTACTATTTCTTTAGGAGTTTTAAAGGTAAGTGGTCTCACACCTGCAAATAGTGAGTAGTTTGATTGTTTGGAGGAATGAGGGAATCACTATGCTTGCCCACATGAGAGATGTATCAGGATGAAATGATTTACATAGCTTACTGCCTTATTTTCTGTTGTCTTGTAAAGCAACAATTATCAAGCTAGCAGTAAAAGAGGGGGTAATCATGTGATAGTCAAGATGGTGACGTCCATACCGAGACAGTTATTATTTGCCGTTTAATACCCTTTATTACTTCTGTTTATTTTTTAAATGACGCTCACTTTCCAGCCATATCAATTAAAATGACAGCCATTTATTTCGTATTTAAATTCGCATTATATCTCAACTTTACTCCCCGCATATTACTCCCCGCAAATTTTCTTAGTGGAGCCCTAATTAGGTAATCCCGCTAAGAAATTTTGCACCGAGTAAAGTCGAGATATACAGTGAATATTACTATGAAATAAAAGCCAGTAACTTTCTTCCTAATTTGACTGAAAAGTGAGTGGAATAAAAAATAATACAAGAAATAAAGGGTATAAAACGACGAAAAATACCTGCATTGGCATGGAAGTCTCCTTCTTGTCTGTTACGTGATTACTCCCTCTGGGTAAAGACTACTATGAAAAGTACAATCTTACTTTAATTCTTACCAGTAAACCAGCTGTTCAGTCGTATTATATGTTTACATAAATTTTCAACATGATATTTATTAAGAATAGTTTGTTTGTCAAGCTTAAAGTTGCTTGTCTATCAAAGTGACTACTTTGCTAGTATTATTTCGAACTAATTTATTCCATTTATTATATCCGCGAATACAAAGTAAAGGGATATGCTAAAATTGCCATAGACATTTGTTCTTCCATCTGTCCTTAGACACATTCTTGTCAGCGGGGATTCTTCTATACTATTGAATGTAAAAAATACAAACTTGCAAATAGTGTTCCTTATGATATGCAATGTGCATGTGCAATTTTATCATCCTACGTTAACAATTAAATTAATAAGGCTCATTTTCTACTTAGACATTATTTAACATCATGCCACATATTATGACATGCAAATTTAGGGGGTAATCTTGGTCATTATTTTGACCATGTCTAGTTTGTAAATACATCTATTGTATCAGATGAAATAGGATGGAAAGATCTCCACACAAATGATAGTCTTTCTTTTTTCAATGAGTGTTTTCTTGAGCAGAAGAAACAGCACTTGCTTTATTGAAGTTTTACGACATATTTAAGTGTTTTTGTATTCCCAATTGCTCCAGCATGGATATGATGTAAGTTCTTTAATAAATGTGATGGCATGATTAAATAAGTAATTTGTTATAGTTTCTGTTTGCCTGAACTTTGCTCTGTATAGTATTGCATGAAAATAATATCAAGTTAAAACTTATATACATTTGTTAAATTATTTTGTAAAAAATATATTAGACTTTTGGACTCTGAGATCTGCATGATTTTCTTGCAAGCACTAAGGTGTCACTCTGAATTTTTTGCTTTTTCTCATGGGATTAAAATAAGACAACATTTATAATATATACAGCAAAATATAATCCATCACCATTGTTATTTACAAGTACCTAAATTGAAAATAAGTGTCTTTTTTTAATTATTATTCAAATATAGAGACATAAGATATATCACACAATTATTTTCATTTTTCTGATAAACACGTAACCAACCCAATAGATAAAATTTCCTGAGGTCTGGTGTCTAATTCGAAACAGGGTATAAATCGGCGAAAAATACCTGCCTCAGAATGGATGTTGCCATCTTGACTATCACATGATTACCCCTCTGTGTTCATAAGGAAAGAATATTGCATCTTGCCAAAACCTTGGTAAACCAAACATCTCCAAAAATGGAACAATTAATCTTCCCGGTCTGACACTGTCATGTTTAAACAGGTTTCAATGAGTGAACTTACATGTACATTGATATTATAATTAATTCATAATAATTAACAGACCCTTCAATTTGTTATTATCCCCTGCCATAGGCGGAGGGATATTGTTTTGGCGTTGCCTATCCGTCCATCCGTCTGTCTTTTCGTCCGTCCGGAGCCATATCTTGGAAGTGCTTTGGCGGATTTCATTGAAACTTAATATGAGTATATATATGTATAAGAGGATGATGCACGCCAAATGTCATTGTACACCATCTGTTAATAACGGAGTATTTGCCCTTTGTATCTTGAAAAAATGCTTTTTAATATAAGCTTAGAGCTTTATCTCCATTAACACATGAGCCAGAGCCATAAAACTTGCCATTGTTGTTCTCAATCATCTTGGGGTGCTTCGCATTCAACACCCATAATACTAGGGGCTAAAGTCAAGGTCATACATTAGGGTCAAAGGGCATTGTCCATCCCTCCAGAAAACTTTTGTGTCCATAAGCATATTGGCGGGAGATATCAATTCAACGAATTTGCTTGTTAATTTCTGTACCCATGTGCTATTTGTCATGTACATCTATTCAAATGACATTTAAATTGCATCCATTTTTGCACCACTGTGTCAGGCCTTTCCTACAAGTGAGACTGGTTTTGCCATTTTGTGGCGGCTTTGGGCTGGTATCTGTGAATGCTCAGGATTAGCCTGCTACCCTTTTTGTTGCTATTATACATTACAATCAGGAATCTTTTGCTTTTAGTATTATGTGTTTTCAAATTTAGTTTTTAATCTGTATAAAAGTCTTGTTTTGGTCTTAAAAATGAACAAAGTCATTGTGTGTCTGTGCTGCACAACACTAGTGTTAGTTTGTGCCAGTGTATGCATAACAAACGTCAACTGAAGCATGTTTAATTAGATATCCCAGTACTAGTGATGAATGTGTACATTTATAAGAAATTAGAGCGTTTTCAAATTATCCACCTTTATTTGCCCAGAAATGGACTTGAGAGTTTCTATATAAGCCTTAGATTGTTGATGCCATCAAGCTTATAAATCATTTAAGACCTTTAGTTTGGGACTGTTGAATATACGTGTAATCCTTCTGTAAATCTCTTCTCTGTTAATCTTTATTTTACAGCTGCAAACCTGGAAGAGAATGATTAATAATTCTGTGACTTTTAAAATATTCATCCATTTTCGTATTCTACATTTTCAAAACGGAGTAAATGATTCAAGACATAATAGAGTAGAATATGCATGCAGGGATACCATATGCATGTATGCAATTGTAAGTGCACAGCACTGAAGAGCATTCACAATTGTGCAAGTGTTAATGGGAATATGGTATATCAGGCTATTGGGGGGGTTGGGGCTTCAAACAGGTCAAACAGGTTTCAAGTCAATGAGTTTACTTTGCATTTACCAATAATGAAGAAAATTTGGTTACTGCAAGCTTGCATGGATATCTATCTTGAAATTGTATTTGCAGCATGTTGGGTCTAGACCAAGTTCATGGTTTCTAAAAATAAAACAGGAGTATGTGGTCAATAACCAGCTTAAATGCAGACCTCGCTTCTGATTGCATTTAGGGTCAGTCATATCAATCTTCAGGTCACTGTTTTCTTTAAAAAGGAAAAAATGTCTGCTCAATTAAAAGAGTTTGAGTAAAGTTAATACACAAACATGTTTGGGTAGGTAGCTTAAATGCAGACCTAGCTTGGGATAGCTTTTGGGGAAATTCAGGTCAAGCTCAAAATCACTGTTTCAGAAAAAAATAATAATGTTTCCCCCTTAATTGAACTTGGATAAATTTATTGCACAAAAACATTTTTTGTGTTGGTAGCTTTTTTATTGCATTTGAAAGTCGGTTTGTAGTCAAGGTCATTGCAACTAAAAATATAATCATGGTTTCTGCCATAATAAAGGGGCATTATGCTGTCATTGTGCGCATTGGTAGCTTACATGTAGTCTTAGCTTGGGATTGCATTTGGTGCTTGTCAGATCAAGATTACGGGTAACAAAAAGTATCAAATCTGTTTCCCTGCAATAAAATTAAATTGTATATAAGTAATACATTGACGATCTGTTTTCATGGAATTGCCATGGTTCCTTTTCTCTAAAATTGCATTGCAAACTGTATCTGTTCTTGCTGGCAATTTCCATAATCTTGACATGTATCACCAACAGTTGCCCACAAGTCTGAGCGTCAGATTATCGTAACACTGCTGGAGCTTGCCAGGATTGGCTACAAGTATGGCCTGGAACCACCCGGCATCATCAAGATTGAGAAGGAAATTGAGCAGGAGGAGGAACAGCTTCCCAAGGAGGAGGAGCCTAGGCCTGTGACTCCACCTCCTAAACCTCCCGTGTCTGCTAAGTCACGCCCTCTCAATTTAGATGAAGAGGTATACGTTAAGCTCTCCCAAGCTTGCCTTCATCAACCTGACATGAATAGATAAAATATTGTTAAGATGAATTCATTTTTTATACTACTTGAGTTGGGGGAAAATAGATCAAAGAATGCCCCCACTACATAAATGAAGTTGTCAGTTATCTAAAAAAAAACATAAACATCACAAGTATGAAGTTAATTTTACACAAATAGGGCCTGACTGAATCCAAATTTGCAGCGAGTCAAATCAATATACAGAGCGAATATTACTATGATATAAACAGTTATCATTTTCTTGCTGATATGGCTGGAGAGTGAGCAGCATTCACAAAATTGATAAATGCAATAAAGGGTATAAAACGGGAAATAATATCTGTCTCCGCATGGACGCTGTCATTTTGTTTGTCACATGATTACACCCTCTGCATAATTAATGATGAAACGCGTATGTACAGCTTTGGAAATACATGTAGTTATTATATTTTGTGCAAGAAAATCAGTTGAAATAATTTGATACATCTTTTATAATGCTTTGAACTGCTTCAAGACCAAACTCAAATCAAGGTCATGTCTGTAGTATTGAAATGCAACTTCCTGTGTATTAAATTAAACACTATGTGAGCTACAATGAAATGTGATGATGTACTGTGTGTACTACTGCATTTTTCTCTTGGCATTCATTCATAAATGCACTCTTAATCTTTAAAATATTCCTGTTGATTATTGAGTATTCTAATTGATTGCAAAAAAAATGTGGTCCGTTTGTAATCAATTGATGCCGAAACCATGGATACCATATTCTTGAACAGGATCATGTATGCATTAAAATGAAGGTATTAAATTGTATTTTATGCTTTCCAGTGGTTTATAGAGAAATATCAGTGAATTAAAACTGATATTTCACTGTTTCAAACAGTGAAAAATAAAAGTGGAAACTATCAATATTTTTCACTGTTTTACTATTTTTTCGACAAAATGACGTCATAATACCAGCAAAATTATCCAGTTTAACTCTTTTACAAAGTAAATAAACGGTGAAAAAAGCGTAAAATAAAAAGAAAATTTGTTGTATTCGATGGAATATTGATTTTAATTCACTCCTGATCATAGAAAATATATATTTTATATGATCACTCGTGAAATAAAATCGATATTCCATCAAATCCAACAAATATCCTCTATGTATTTGACCCTTGCTGTGAGAAAATGAGCTTTAATGCATGTGCATAAAGTGTAATCCCAGATTAGCCTGTGCAGTTCACAAAGGCTAAGCAGGGACAATATTTTTCGCCTAAACTGGCTTATTTCTAAGATGAGACTTCCTTAAAAAGAAAAATGCCACGAACGCGGAAAGTGTCGTCCCTAATTAGCCTGTTCAGACTGCACACACATATGTATTAAGTTTGTACCAGGTAACATAAACCATAAGTTAATTCTACAGTATAATTCTTTATATTCCTTGTCTTAGTACGTTTTCCCGGAGAGGTGCTCATTTATATTTGTAAATGTAGGTTCGTAAAATGGCTGCAAGATGCAGATGCTCGGAACATGTTACCAGGATACGTGAAGGCACTTACATGGTGTTTGGCAAGGCCGTCATTATTAGGGTAAGGTATTTTCATGTACATTATTAGCTTCAATTTCTGCTAATGGTAATGATAGAAAAAAAATAAAAAAAAATAAAAAAAAATAGATTAGACTTTCCTTCCCATTCATGAATGGAAATATTGTTATAGTAACCATTAATAAAAGTTGAATATGCAAGAACCATCAGTGGTCCAGAAGTTTATTGGACTGTTATTAAGGCATTATCATTGTTAAACCTTGCATATATAAGTTTTTATATAGCCTGCCTTGAATATGAGTTTTTTATGCCCCCGAAGGAGGGCATATAGTGATCGCACTGTCCGTCTGTCTGTCCGTCTGTCTGTCCATCTGTCTGTCTTTCCGTCACACTTTTGCGTTTAGGGTTTGAAAAATGCTCATAGCTTCTATGTCGCTTCAGATGTAACCTTCATATTTTGGTATGCATGTGTATATGGACAAGGCCTTTCCATACGCACACAAATTTTGACCCCTTTGACCTTGACCTTGAACTTAGGGTCCGCATAATAAAGTAAACAAGATGTGTTTGTGAAACACTATGTCCCCGTATATGACGTTTGACCTTGAAGGATGACCTTGACCTTGACCCTTCACCACTCAAAATGTGCAGCTCCATGAGATACACATGCGTGTCAAATATAAAATTGCTAGCTTCAATGTTGCAGAAGTGACATTACATGAGCAATTTTGACCCATATATTTGACCTTGAAGGATGACCTTGACCTTTCACCACTCAAAATGTGCAGCTCCATGAGATACACATGCATGCCAAATATCAAGTTTCTATCTTCAATATTGCAAAAGTACTCATAAAATGAGCGATTTTGGCCACATATATTTGACCTCTGACCTTGAAGGATGACCTTGACCTTGACCTTTCACCACTCAAAATGTGCAGTTCCATGAGATACACATGCATGCCAAATATCAAGTTGCTATCTTGAATATTGAAATATTGCAAAAGTGTACATTAAATTAGCGATTTTGACCCATATATTTGACCTTTGACCTTGAAGGATGACCATGACCTTGACCTTTCACCACTCAACATGTGCAGCTCCATGAGATACATATGCATGCCAAATATCAAGTTGCTATCTTCAATATTGCAAATGTTATTGCAAATGTTAAAGTTGGCGCAAACCAACAGACCAACCAACCAACAGACCAACAGACAGGGCAAAAACAATATGTCCCACACTACTATAGTGGGGGAAATAAAAAAGCTTGTGAGCACTCTAGAATTCTTATTTTTTGCCCAATCATCATGAAACTTGGTGAAAAGATTGGTTTTATTTATGTCTCAGATGAGTTTGAAAATGGTCCCCATCGGTCTAAAAACATGGCTGCCGGGGGGGGCAGTTTTCCTTATATGGCTATAGAGAAACCTTGTGAAAACTCAAGAAGTCACATGCCGCAGGAGGGCATATATTGATCGCACTGTCCGTCTGTCTATCGGTCTGTCCGTCACACTTTTGCGTATAGATTTTGAAAAATGCTCATAACTTCTATGTCGCTTCAGATGTAACCTTCATATTTGGTATGCATGTGTTTATGGACAAGGCCTTTCCATACACACACAAATTTTGACCCCTTTGACCTTGACCTTGAACTTAGGGTCCGTGTTTAGGTTTCGAAATCTGCGTTTAGGTTTCGAAAAAAGAGTTTTTTGGGGGCATATGTCTTCCGATGGAGACAGCTCTTGTTATCCCATGCCATAGGCGGAGGGATATTGTTTTGGCTTTGTCCGTCCGTCTTTCCGTCCGTCCGTCCGTCTTTCTGTCCGTCTTTCCGGAGCCATATCTTGGAAGTGCTTTGGCGGATTTCATTGAAACTTGGTATAAGTATATATATGGATAAGAGGATGATGCACGCGAAATGGGATTGTACACCATCTGTTAATAACAGAGTTATGGCCCTTTGTATCTTGAAAAAATGCTTTTTTTGTGTGTCCGGAGCCATATCTTGAAAGTGCTCTGGCCGATTTTATTGAAACTTGGTATGAGTATATATATGAATAAGAGGATGATGCGTGCCAAATGGCATTGTACATCATCTGTTAATAAAGGAGTTATGGCCCTTTGTATCTTTAAAAAATGCTTTTTTGAGTGTCAAATATAACACTGTTGTGTCTAGAAGCATATTGGCGGGGGGATATCAATTCAACGAATTTGCTTGTTTTTAAATAAAATTAAAAATATTTTTGCTAAGCATAATGTTTATTTATAGCAAAAATCTTTAAAAAGTGAAATTTACTGAAAACTCCAATTGAAGACACAGTTTCTACGTAATACATTATGTTTACCTGGTATTTCTAAATAGAAGTTTTGTCAACAGGAGAAACTCTGTATGTGAAATTTCAGCTTTTGAAAGCGTGTGGAAAGCACATGGTAAATATTATATACTGTTTACAAGAGTTACAAGTTGGTTAGTGTGACCATAATGTACAATCAAATTATGTGTATATAATATTTAACCAAGCCACTACATTTAAACAGATATCTCTGTTAGCTGTACTTCTTCTCTTTAAATGGTGTATTGACTGTTGGCTATATTTCCACAATTGAGAGAATCAACTGTTTTTACCAAGAATTTATTGAAGGATTTTTTTATCAGTGTGACGGTCCTTTTCCGGTTAAAATATAAACTTTATATGTTAATTAATTTAATAAACAGTGATCATCTATAACATTTTCATGAATGAAAGAAATTGACATAAATATTTAAGTGTTCCTAAATATAAAGCACATGATGTACTTGTACTAATGTGTGTGCACACTGTTTACCATTTCGTAATGTAGGAAATTTTATTGAATTATGTGTCTTTTTGGTGGTAGTTTTGAGTCGTCATGTATTTGCATGTATTTTTTACAATTCATTTATAATTATATATGCTTTAAACATACTGATGTATTAAATAAACTTCTTGTTTAAAGAAAATTTTCATGACTATATTTATGAAAAAAAAAGCAACAAAACAATTTAGTTTACTTTTTTTTCTTAAAATAAATGTGTTTCTTGAGAAGATGTTATTCATGTAATTTTGTCTGTTTGTTTGTTTGCTGACTTTTGTTGGAAAGGATTTAAAAAAAATCTGAATTGCTGTATACGTATTTACATTTTTTTGTAGTAAACAACAGCTTTGAACTGGTGTTGTGGTTTCAGCGTTAACTCGGGCATGTTATCACATGTATATTGAAACATATTATATGTCGTTTCTGTTGTTACCAAATATATAAAATTGTAAAAATACATTTACTCATACATTTCTATTGAGGACCTGCTCTTAAATTACTCAAAGTTACTTGTGTATTCCGCCAAAGAATGCAATGATAGTTGTTGCATCATATGTCTTTTGATTGGGTTAGTCACAGAACATGCTTTTTTGCTCAACTATTCGACCAAATAGTCTAAGCTGTTATACCTACCAAAATCTCAAAGTTCCACAACTGTGACCTGCAATTTAGCAGAATTATGCCCTTTTGTACTTAAGTACAAATTGTTAATGGAAATGAGCAACATCTTCTTATCGCCGTTTCTTCAAAAGGTATTCGATTAAAACTTCACTAATGTGTTTTGGGGTCATTGTGTGAGGTCACTTATCAATTTCCAAAACTCTGACCTGCAACTAAGGTAAATATGCAACATCTCCATTTCACTGTTTTTCTACAGGTAAATTTGAAACTTCAAACATGTGTTCTGTGTCTTTGTTAGAAATCACTGACCAAGGTCCATAACTCTTACTTGCAACTTAGCAAAGTACCGTATGCCCCTTTCATTCTTGGTTCACACTTTTCTGACATGGAGTTTTTAGTCAAAGCTGAATGTTTCTGTTTTTATGTCCCCACCACTATAGTGGGGGACATTTTGTTTTTGCCCTGTCTGTTGGCTTGTTGGTTTGTTTGTGTGTTTGTTTGTTGGTTTGTTTGTTTGCCCCAACTTTAACATTTGCCATAACTTTTGCAATATTGAAGACAGCAACTTGATATTTGGCATGCATGTGTATCTCATGGAGCTGCACATTTTGAGTGGTGAAAGGTCAAGGTCATCCTTCAAGGTCAAAGGTCAAATATATGGGTCAAAATCGCTCATTTAATGTCACTTTTGCAATATTGAAGCTAGCAACCTGATATTTGACATGCATGTCTCTTGGAGCTGCACATTTTGAGTAGTGAAAGGTCAAGGTCATCCTTCAAGGTTAAATGTCATATATATGGGGACATAGTGTTTCACAAACACATCGCTTGTTTAGTTTATTTTGAAAATAAACTCACAAAAAGGCAGTAAGAAATCACATAAAATACAGTACTTAAAATTTAATAAATGACTTCATTGTACTATGTTATTAAAGTCTAGATTGTGGAATTAATTTCAACAATGCATGCCTGAAAACGGGAATTTTGTGTTGCACTTCAGTTGCTGCAGAACCGTCACCTGATGGTGAGGGTGGGTGGCGGATGGGACACCCTGGAGCATTATCTCGTCAAGCACAATCCGGTGTTTGCAGTGGAGCATCGCAGGAAAGGCAGCATTGACTTCCTCAACGGGGATGATGTGCTGGACAACGACAAGTTCCTGTATATCAAGGCCAAGTACAAGTCTCAGATTTAAGTGTACTTGAAAATAGCCATTAAATGTCACATTTATTGTAAATACCCATCAGATGTCACATTTATTGTAAATACCCATCAGATGTCACATTTATTGTAAATACTCATGAGCTGTCAAATTGAAGGCTGAGCAAATGTGATGCTGAGTAGTTAACCAGGTTTTCCGAAGGAAAAAACTGGTTATTAGATTGGCGAATGCGGGCGGGCTGGCTGGCTGGCTGGCTGGCTGGCGGGCGGGCGGAACAAGCTTGTCCGGGCCATAACTATGTCGTTCATTGTCAGATTTTAAAATCATTTGGCACATTTGTTCACCACCATTGGACGGTGTGTCGTGCGAAATAATTACGTCGATATCTCCAAGGTCAAGGTCACACTTTGAGTTCAAAGGTCAAAAATGGCCATAAATGAGCTTGTCCGGGCCATAACTATGTCATTCATTGTGAGATTTAAAATCATTTGGCACATTTGTTCACCATCATAGGACGGTGTGTCTCACGAAAGAATCACATCAATATCTCCAATGTCAAGGTCGCCACAACTAAAAATAGATTTATTTTGAAACAAACTTACAAAGGGGGTTAATTTTGTTTGTTCATTTCAAAAGTTCAGTTTGAGTTGTCTCCCTTTATCAATTTTTTTTCACAATGAAAACCTGGTTTTGTGAAAATTTTGTCCCTTGTTTTGTAAAATAATTTGTTATTGTTTTTATTGTAGCTTGTTATTTCAAGAAAGATTATCTATATGTTTTTGCAATAGTTTAATTTTAATTCAAGTCTTTATATAATATGTGTTTACAGTGCATTTGGAAATGATGAAGTTTTCAAGTTAAAAAATTGTGAAGTACAGTAAAATGCTTTAGGTTTAATTTAGTTTTCTGGCATTAACTTCAGTGTGGTTGATTTTTGATTTTTGAACAAGCTAGCGGAATATTCAGCATCATTAATGAATAAAACATAAGAGTAAATAACCTTGAACCCATTCAGTTAGATAGAAATTGCCTATTACCATACACATTCATATGGCTTCATTCATTTTGGAAGCCTTTGTACAATCAGGGATTTTTTTTGCTTTAATTTGTTACAGCCTGTGCCAATTGAATTGGGAAAATTAGCGCAATAAACCATGAAATTGGGAAAAATAGCGCAATAAACCATGACATTGGGAAAAATTAAGCATTATAAATAGGATTATAAGTAACAGAAGTGATATTGTTTTTAAGTGCACGTTCAGGGGGTTTTATAGAAAAGGAGTCTGGTCAAATTGGGATTTTTTAAATCAATAAAAGTGGCAAATTTAGGAATGATTTATGGACAAAAAGGACTAAATTGAAGTTATATATTTTGTAGGATGTTTAAAAAATGAAGTTGAGATCCAGAGTTAAGAAATCATAATTCAGTTATAAGAGACTTGTTTCTTAAAAAAAAAAATTATTTTTTTATTTTTTTGGGGGGAAATTAGGCTTTTTTGGGGAAATTTTGGTCAGATTTTTGGGAAAAAACGTGGATTTTTGCGATTGGAAAGCAGCCAAAAATAAGCTGTAATTTTGAGCAAAAAAATCACTGACAATCTACCATTAACATGTAACAACTATAGAGTATTTGCATTCATCCTCTTTATTTATTGTGGTATAACACATTGATATAGCAGCAACAATCTTTACTGCAAAACAAACATTCAGAAACTTTCATTCACCATTGAACATTACATGTACAATGCCATACCGGCGTTTAATCCATCCCCATTGCGGATGTTTACATTTCATCAAACTTCATCCTTCATAGTAACACATTGTCATTATTCATAGTATCCAGCAAACATTCCAAATTCATTGAGCTTACAATAATTATTGATCAGGAGCATGTTAGACTGCCATTCACCTAACCCGGTGAAATGAAACAGCAATTGTTTAGTACGCCATTGGCATACTTTTAATGCTGAAGAAATACATTGATTGTCCTATCTGTCCCTCCTTTTTTGTTACTTACCATTTTCTGTTAATGAAAGGTTCAGTAGCTTTTAGCAACATCAAGGCTTGCTACTACTCTCTGATACATACACAGGAACTGATCATCCTTCCTGATCCCATTTAACCTTACATCACTTTGACCTTGACCTAATTTATACTTAGACTAAATCAAATGGGCCATTTTTTGTTATATATGCTCTGTGAAAAAGGGGTTTAATGCATGTGCCTTAAGTTTCGTCTGCACAGGCTAATCAGGGATGACACTTTCTGCCTAAACTTGATTTTTGCTAAGAAGAGACTGAAAATATCATAAAAGCAGAAAGTGTCGTCCCTGATTAGCATACACATACACAGTCCCCACAGGCTAATCAGAGATGACAATTCCGCCTTAACTGGATTTTTGCTAAGAAGAGACTTTCTTTAAATGGAAAATATCATAAAAGCGTAGTGTCATCCCTGATTAGCCTGTGTGTACTGCACAGGCTAATCTGGGACGACACTTTACGCATATGAATTAACCCACTTTTCACAGAGCAAGGCCCATATATTGTTTCATATAGCAGAAATACTCCCCACCCCTATTATATTATCAAACCTTACCTGGGGCATGTTTGTTACTGAAAGATCCTTTTCATATTTGATTATAGACTCTATTGTACAATTTGTAAGTAAATATATCATATGATAGATAAATCTAGGGTACTGGTATGTGAATAGCCACTGTGATATTATAGAACATGGAAAAATCATATTATTTAAATATTTGAATTGTTGATGTTTTCTTGAATTAAGCAATTTCTTATTGTTGTAGTTATAGTTTATATGTAGAACAGTGTAGCTTGAAACTAATCAATCAATAAATTGTTGTTGTATAGATAAAACAGTTTAATGCTCAACTGAGGATTTAATTTGTCTGGAAGACATTCAATATTGGAAGTACTTAAGTTTGTAAGAAAATACTAGTATACTTTTGACAGTCTACAAACAAAAGCCATGCTACATGTATTTACCTTTTCAATATTGCTAGAAGAGCAAATGCAAATTTAAAGATTTGGAAGTGGGAATGTATATAAACTTTTGATAATTTAGTGAATGTCGTCTGGTCTATAATATTTATGTTACAGTGTTTTGTTCTCTTGTAAAACTTGGTAGCCTTAAAGGGTTCATTCCTCAACAATTTACCAGAATATCCTCATTTTAATGTAAACAAACTGATATCTGGGAAATCCTTTTTGTCCCCTACCGGTGAAACGGTTTGCACTCCGTCTGTCTGTCAGTCAGTCTGTCAGTCAGTCTGTCTGTCACACTTTTCTGGATCGTGGGATAACTTTAAAAGTTCTTCATATTTTTTCATGAAACTTGAAACATGGATAGATGGCAATATGGAGATTATGCATGTCATTTCATTTTGTTTCTACGTCAAGAATTCTGGTTGCTATGGCAACAAATATTAAAAATAAAATTAAAAAAATTACTGACAATGGTGGAGTTTCACCGGTAGGGGACCAATATTGCTTGGCAATCTCTTGTTGTTTATGTTTTACCTATATTGAACTTTCATTTTATCTGTTTTAGTGTTTATAAATTGAAACTTAGTGTTTTCTTACTTTTGGTCTAATTTTGCAGATACAATTTCAGATTTGTTAATAAAAAGCTTCTTTTCCAAGTTTGATTGGGGACAGATTCCAATACAATGTGAGGAAAAACACTGAATAGTATGAAGATATTTTTGTTTATTCACAATCTTGTGCATATAAAGTTTCTGCCTTTCATTTCTGTGTTCATATTATTTATTTGTTGGTCCCTTTTTTGATGCAATGCACTTATTGTTACACTTTTCACATTTTATTTTTTATTGTTAATATATTTGTATTAATATTGAACTTAGTACATGTATTATGTTATGTAATCATTCCTTAATGCAACACTAGTGGTTTAATTGATTTTTTAGCTCGGCTGTTTTCGGAGAAAACCCGAGGTATTGTCATAGCCTCCTTGTCGTCCGCCATCCGGGCGTGGTGCTTAAACCTTTACATTGGCTCTAAAATTAAAGTGCTTCCACCTACAACTTTGAAACTTCATATGTACATGCATCTTGATGACTTCTACACGCCACACCCATTTTTGAGTCACTAGGTCAAAGGTCAAGGTCACTGTGACCTCTAATATAAAAGTTTAACTTTGCCTCTAACATCATAGTACTTCCACCTACAACTTTGAAACTTCATATGTACATGCACCTTGATGACTTCTACACGCCACACCCATTTTGGGGTCACTAGGTCAAAGGTCAAGGTCACTGTGACCTCTAATATAAAACTTTAACTTTGCCTCTAACATCACAGTGCTTCCACCTACAACTTTTAAAATTCATATGTACATGCACCTTGATGAGTTCTACACGCCACACCCATTTTTGGGTCACTAGGTCAAAGGTCATGGTCACTGTGACCTCTAATACTAAACTTTAACTTTGCCTCTAACATCATAGTGCATCCACCTACAACTTTGAAACTTCATATGTACATGCACCTTGATGACTTCTACACGCCACACCCATTTTTGGGGCACTATGTCAAAGGTCAAGGTCACTGTGACCTCTAATATAAAACTTTAACTTTGCCTCTAACATCACAGTGCTTCCACCTACAACTTTGAAACTTAATATGTTGATGCACCTTGATGAGTTCTACACGCCACACCCATTTTGGGTCACTAGGTCAAAGATCAAGGTCACTGTGACCTCTAAAAAAATATCAAACAAAATCTGACCAGCTTTTGCAGCAGAGCATGGCACCCATTATGCGGTGCTCTTGTTTTCTTTTAATTGTGTATGTATACCGTTCAATAAAAAGTTATTCCTACCAATATGAGCACATGTAAGCATGTGCCAATTTACTTTGAAATAAGAAAAACAAACAAATGGACATCAAAATCATAAAATATCACCTTCCTATGTTAAACTGTGAACTTGTTCCTGTTGAATGCACTTTAATTGTATTTTATCCCTCCAGTTACACTTAAATTATTTATACCATATGTAGATTGTTGATTGTTATTTCTGTTGTTTTTGGTGTTCTGTTGTTTCAAATTAAAATAACTTTTCTTACTATTTGATAACTTGTATAATGTCTTGATTGTCCACAAATGGCGATGTTTGTCTACAATATTTTTATTTTAGAAATATGTAAAATGCCTGCAAGTGAAATGATAATTCTTCCATTGGTCATCAGTTGTCAACATCACACCTAACTTGCCATTATTTGATGTTAGGGGCAGTTTCTCTGATTTAGCCAAATAGAAATTCTTGCTGTATAATGCCCTTCTTAAATTCTTCTGAAGTAATATTTTAAGACTAGGAGATCACACTTGAGTTAAAATTTATAAGTTATTTGGAGATATATTTTTCAATGGGAAAAAGCAAATCTTGTAAATATATGAGAAAATGATAACTTGGTACACATACTTTATAAGTGATCATTAACAAACTTTATTATAATAAAAAGCTTAATAAACATTAATATAATCAATAGCACAGGTGGTTAGCGTGTGGCTATGATATTAATTAGTGAAAACATCATTTTGAATGATAAATAATCATATTATAACGAAAAATTAACTTTTATGAAGAAAAAAAATTTCACTATCAAATATATATATATAACAAGGTATGCAACTCAAAATCAGCCCAAAACGGGGTGCATCGCTTTGAACAGCCATATCTTCATCAATTGTGCAGCGATTTTCACGATCTCGGTCTTATTCAACGCAGAAATGAATTTCCTTTCTGGAAATGTATATGTCTTGCAATATTTTTACAAATGCTGGGTCAACTTTTAAGAAATAACACGATACACAACACGCATGACCCAGTTGACAGTGATCATGTATTCTTTATGAATGAAATCTCCAGTTGTAAAGACACACCTCCGCATTGGACCAATGAAATCACTCGTATGTTTAAAATGTCAGTTAGTTGAAATGTATGTAAACAAAGGTTTCAAACGGCGCTGGACAGTTAGTCTTGATGCAGAATGTAACGACAAGAACGGTAATAATGTTTTTTCATACGTTTTATTGAATTATGGTATCGAACTACATGAACTTTGTAGGGAAGTTGCCCTTTACTCCGTGAAGATTTCAGTCTTAAAGACAGCATGATCACTGTCAACTGGGTCATGCGTGTTGTGTATCGTGTTATTTCTTAAAAGTTGACCCAGCATTTGTTAAAATATTGCAAGACATATACATTTCCAGAAAGGAAATTCATTTCTGCGTTGAATAAGACCGAGATCGTGAAAATCGCTGCAAAATTTATGAAGATATGGCTGTTCAAAGCGATGCACCCCGTTTTGGGCTGATTTTGAGTTGCATACCTTGTTATACAGTATATATATTTGATAGTGAAATTTTTTTTCTTCAGAAAAGTTAATTTTTCGTTATAATATGATTATTTATCATTCAAAATGATGTTTTCACTAATTAATATCATAGCCACACGCTAACCACCTGTGATCAATAGCAAAATAAACATTAACATAATGAATAGATAAATAAATTTTACAAACAAATAGTGAAACCAAAATACAGTTGTGATGGATTCCACAAATTTTGTTTTGTGTCCATTTGTATGAAAATGTTTTTTAGTCCAAAATTGTTAAACAGTCTCTTTAAAATGGCCTAAAGACATGTTGGCTTGGGGTGGGGATATTGTCTTTCCCAGGTTTGAGTATTGACTGCAATACTTGCTGCTATTATGACCAGTTGCCTGCTAAACAGCTTGTTAAATAAGTGTGCTTCATAGGGCAGCGCCTGCTTCATATGCCTTCGTTCCAAGAGTCTGACATAATGGAATCGAAATACAGGAGTACAGCAGTTTAAATATTAGAACTCCCAGCTATGTGAAATTGTATGCTCAGAAGATTCACAAAGAACTCATGTTCCAAGAGAAAGGATGGTCATCAATAAACGTTATGTTATGTTATCAATTCAAAATTGGCTGACTTTTTACGAACTTTGGTACTATTATGAACAAAGACTTTATTTAATGGGATTATATTGTGTATCATTATCCTAGCAGAGTTGTCGTTCGTGCCTCAACATACAAGATGTAATGAACCGCAGTGTAAGAGAGTAATTGTGTATTTGAACGAGAGCGCCGATGGCGTTAAAAGCATAGGTGCAAGATACAGGGAAGAATGGCGTCACGTGGTATAATGTAGTTCTATATCGCCATCCGCGAATTTCTCAAATCAATAATTTCCAACAATTACCGACTATTAAAATAGATAATCTTTCCATTTACATCAGTGTTTGAAACGCTTATGAAAAATAATTACCCAAGCCTTTCAAAATTTAAGCACGGACAGATCTGTATCGATTCTTTTCTCTATTCTTTTCACAAATGAAAATAGACGCTACCCTATTCGTCTGCGTCAAGAATTTGTCGTAAAACTTGTGGTAAGCGTTAGATGCAGACGTGCACAACAGATTGAGTTCTGAATACAGATTTCTGAATGCAGATTTTTATAGAAACTCCTCACAGCAGTTACTTCCCTTGCTTCGCCCGGTCAGTAACTTCTAGTATAAGGGAGGCCACTGCGTAGGAGATTGAGATTTATAGTGCAGATAGAATTGTTTTACGAACGAAATTTGTTTTAGGTTATAAGAAGATTTTTTGACATAAAACGGTCTAAGAAAAATTCACTTAAAACGGTGTCAGCAATATTCTTGGAAGAAAACGTTAGAAAAACGTTTCCAAAAAAAAATTGTAAGAATAACCATATACTAAATTAAATAGATATTTCGTCTGATTTTTGATCAGGTAAGGCTTCTTAAAGGGCAACCGATGGATGTGGATTTTCGAAATGTGGTATATACCATAAGCATAGGTGCGTAAACGCACCTATGCTAAAAATGGAATCAAAGTATTGTTACATGTCAGTGGAATATAGCCTTGTGACTGAATAATACAACAAAAATATTTATGTTACGACGTAGTCGACTACTTCCTCCTGTAAAAAAGTCAACAAATTGTTTATTTAATTTCCATGCAAAGTGAGCGACCTTGCTATATTGTCAGCCGTTTCAAATGTTTACAGATTTGTTTGAAAATGCATTGATTAAAGATAATTAATATAGCGATATTTAATTGAACAGTAAACCGTAGGCTTTGTCAAGACAAGTCGCAACTGTCAATTAAAATTCTACGCTGTCAATAGGCTACCAACATTATGTCAGCGAGTTTATCTGACTCACTGTTAGTTAGCCACATGCAATCAGCGTAATTAGACCTGGAAATCATAACAGAACTTTGTAATGGCACAAAATGACCACCCCACCAGTTTGGAATACCAGGACAGTTTTGATGGAAGTCTAGGTAAGCCGTTTCTGACTTTTTGCACATGCTACTTGAGCCTATTCTTTTAGGTTAGTTCATAACGTTTTTTACAGAGCCAATTTTGCAAAGTTATAATTGATACCAAAGGGGTGTAAGCAGTTTTTTTCTGTAAATAAAGACTCCTTCAACAAAGCATCTTTGTATTTAAACATATTTTTATGCGCTGATTGCAACTATCTATTGATGCAATAATCCAACTCCCTGTTTTTGACCCTTCAGGCTGCTGGGAGTTGCAACAAGTAAAGGTTTTTTTCATGTTTAGTCGCCACCTGGAATCCAGGCAACACTTTAATTGGTAATACTAGCCAAATAAACTCTGTTCTGGCTTAGGTAAAAACAAATAGATAATAAATATATCTTTAAACTAAGCAAATTAAAATAACTTTTGTGATATGATGCGCTCGCAGAAGAATTCGAGTCTGTTCGCCCTTATTTCAGTTCGCTCTTATTCCCACTCGCACTTAATCATGTTCACCCTGGGTCCGTTTGCCCTAAATTTTATTATCAAAGCAGGGAAGCAATAAATATAACGAAATTTGTTATCTTTTTAACATTTTATTGTTACCTTCACCATTTATTGAGTATAAACATGCATTTAAATAATACAAAGATGTAAATGAACAAATCAATAAAGAAGAAAGTATAATACAATGAACACATTATGTAACACCTTTACATTAATCAATACATGCATACAAGTAATACAAATATGATAATTCACAGTTGGTTATTCCAAAATATCAAGCAAAAAAATGTTACCGAAATATAAACGATGGCCCTCTTTAACTTGTAAGCGTGTTTGTAACAAAGGCCAGTAATTTTCACTATTTGCTTATTATATTAATTAATGTAAACTTAAGATGCAAACTTGCTTACATGTGTGAAAAATCAACTGTTTATAGATACCCCAATATGCAAATGATAGTATAGGGCGAACGGACCCAGGGTGAATGTGTAACTAGGGCGAACGGACCCAATACCCACACAGAAGAAAGTTATTAATAAATGTTTCAAACAAGTCTATGATTCATGAAAATGTGTTAGTTTTGCAATGGAAAACTCTAAGTATTCCAAATTTGAAAATAAGCATAAAATATCTTTGGAATCATCAGCAAAATAGATCTTGTGTCTAATCAACCAATGTGATACACTGTTTATCTCCCGAACCTCAGTAAGATAGATAGATATGTCGATTCCGAACTTCCACTTTTGGTTTGATAACCTTTTTTATGCCCCCGAAGGAGGGCATATAGTGATCTGACCGTCCGTCTTTCCGCCACACTTTGCGTGTAGGTTTCTGCGTTTAGGTTTCCAAAAATGCTCATAACTTCTATGTCCCTTCACATAGCAACTTGCTATTTAGCATGCGTGTGTATCTCATGGAGCTGCACATTTTGAGTGGTGAAAGGTCAAGGTCATCCTTCAAGGTCAAAGGTCAAAAAAACAAATCCAAGGGAAGTACATTGTAATAAGCTTCAAAGGGAGATAATTAGATGTACCTGCCAAATGATAAAAAACAATAAATAAATCAAAGCGTCGTAGTAGGGGGCATTGTGTTTCTGACAAATACATCTCTTGTTAAAAAAAGTTTTTGTTTTTAGCATTTCTACACACAAAACGCGCAAGTTGATTTTGTTGATTACAGGAATTGTGTTTGTTTAAACTTTGTTATGATACCAGTATATTATGTTGATTAAACTCGATTGTGTTGACAATGTGATATAATTTTTATGCCCCTGAAGGAGGGCATATAGTGATTGCACTGTCTGTCTGTCTGTCAGTCACAGTTTGCGTTTAGGTTTCGAAAAATGCTCATAACTTCTATGACGCTTCAGATGTAACTTTCACATTTGGTATGCATGTGAATATGGACAAGGCCTTTCCATACGCACAAAAATGTGACCCCTGTGACCTTGAACTTAGGGTCCACGTTAAGGTTTCGAAAAATGCGTTTAGGTTTAAAAAGAATGCTTATAATTTCTATCAAAGCGTTTATTGGGGGCGTATGTCATCCTATGAAGACAGCTCTTCTTTTACCTGGATTAACCCTTTATCCAGAAGAACTATGAACTTAACATAAGTACTCATAAAAGCACAAAGCATTCAAGAAGAACTGCATTAATATATTGATCGAACTGTTGGAAAAAATGTATTCAACTCTGAAAATCTTTGTTGAAGAAGGCTTCCCACAAAATCAAACACACCTAAAAAGTAAAATCCTTTTGTTACCATGCCACCAAGTGCACTGATTCATATTTATGTTAATACTTGTATCATTGTCTGTGTCATGATGACAACTTAATTATTGTTATAAAATAGAATTAACTGTTTGTTTATTAGAATAGGGCATATTTTTGTACGGCTTAGCTTTAAAGAAATGTTTTAACTATAGAGCATGCCCCTAAGTGTATTCTTCCTTTGGCCTTCATATTCATAAATCCACTTGTAGGCTCGAATAAACAGTGAAGTTTAAGATCAGTCGAGTAAACTTTGTTTAATTACTTTAACAAAGGTAAGAGTACTTTTTCATGGATGGTAAATATTAATCCAATTATAAAACTCTTGCAACAGAGATAAAAAGTGGGAAATTCGGAAAACAAAATGTGTTGAAAAAAGAAACTGAACTTTTGTTTTGACAATTGAAATTATGTTTCAGGGACCTGTAAAATAATTGTAGAATTCAGTTGCCCAGAATAGGCTTGATTTGTTGATGCTTCTTTAAATCTTACCTAATATGATATTTATAAATTGAAAAAGACCATAACATAGGTCTTTCTGTGAAGAATTTCAGTTGGGTATGTTTAATTGTATCAACCAATTGAATTTTAGCGTAGTAAGCTTAATTATTAATAAAAGGGAATAATTCATGATCAATGGAGTAGTTAAATTTTTATAAACATCATTAATCAGTCAAGTTTACCCTCTCAGTTTCACTTTGTGTATTTCAGTTAAATGTTCGAAAAAAGGTCCTGCTTGCTTATCAGAAATAACGTTTTTTAACCAGGTTTTCCGAAGGAAAAAACTGGTTATTAGATTGGCGAATGCGGGCGGGCTGGCGGGCGGAACAAGCTTGTCCGGGCCATAACTATGTCGTTCATTGTCAGATTTTAAAATCATTTGGCACATTTGTTCACCATCATTGGACGGTGTGTCGCGCGAAATAATTACGTCGATATCTCCAAGGTCAAGGTCACACTTTGAGTTCAAAGGTCAAAAATGGCCATAAATGAGCTTGTCCTGGCCATAACTATGTCATTCATTGTGAGATTTTAAAATCATTTGGCACATTTGTTCACCATCATGGGACGGTGTGTTGCACGAAAGAATCACGTCAATATCTCCAATGTCAAGGTCGCCACGACTAAAAATAGATTTTAAAAAAAACAAACTTACAAAGGGGGTTAATTTTGTTTGTTCATTTCCAAAAGTTCAGTTTGAGTTTTCTCCCTTTATCAGATTTTTTTCTCACAATGAAAACCTGGTTTTGTGACAATTTTGTCCCTTGTTTAATGTAAAAACTAAAAAAAGCAATATAATATTATCTTTAAAGTTTAATATTGTTTGTTAGCTGTTAATTGAATGTTTGTCTATTATCCCCCGCCAAAGGTGGAGGGATAAGGAATTGGCGTTGATCTGTCAGTCTGTCATTCCTCTGTCACAAACTTTTCATGGCTACATGTATATCTCAGACACTATATAAGACATCAACATGAAACAACATGGGTGTACAGATATCAATAAGGAGAAGTGCCATGCACAAGAACCATTACCCCACGCTTTCTTAAATAAGAGTTCTTACTTTTTGTTTGTTTGTATGATGAAACTTTTCAGGGCTACATCTCAGATACCTTTCAAGATTTAATATGAAATTTCATGGGCATAATGACATCATTAAGGTGAAATGCCATGCTTTAGAACCATAACCTTATCCTTTTGTAAATAGGAGTTATTGCCCTTTGCTGTTTTTGTATGATATAACTGATAGGACTATATCTCAAATACGCTACAAGATTTCAACAAGAAACTTTATGGGTGTATAGATTTCAGTGAGGAAAATTGCAATGAATACAAACAAATACCCTACACTAAATATTTGTTTAAGGATGCTACTGTATATCAAGGGGTTTGCACACATCAATAAACATAATTTATGTGGCGGGGCATATCATTAATTCAACAAATTTGCTTGTTAGTGAATGTTCTAATGTTCTTTTAAACTCTCAAATACCTTTCTTACATGTCCAATATTATCAAAAATGCTTTTCACATATAATTATATAACATTAAATAAATCCGCTCACAGTTTGATGTATCCACTTTTGTACCAAGTCACAAAGCCAGTATCAATTCATAGATTTATCTGACAATCTGTTTTTGGCACTTCAATAAAATCTCCATTTTTATGTGAGGTATTTTACTTATTGTGGGTCAGAGCAAGTCTTTGCAATTGTGAAGCAAAAAACAGTAGATGGCAACCAAAAAAGCATGTAAGCAAGATGTACGTGTAAGATCTGTATGCATTATCACTTGCCATTTTGCTTGGTGTTTTGTTTGTTTAACTTAAAGTTAGTCTTATTTATAAGATGCAAAAAAGAATTTAGAGATACTTTTTAAATGTGCTAAATTCTTTGGAAAGTCTTATCGGTGAAGGACCAATTCCGTAGTGGAAACCAGAAAGTTTACATTTTCATCAATTTTGTAAAATTGCAAAATAACATTACCAACTCATAAAGTTTTAGTTTAGAAGTCCATTTTTACCTCAAATATCGTCAAATTGAAGTTAGAAAGGCATACATTCTTGAGTTAAACTTTTTTTTAAATCGCATTACAATCACTGACCTCTCGACATGTTATGAAACTGATTTAAATATCAATTAATCAGAAGAAAGCATTACGGTGTAACGTGTACATGTAATTTTATTTAACATGAGCTTTTAACACCAACTTTTACCTAAGAACATCTAGTATGCTCATCTTTGTCGATTTAATAAGCATATGTTCAAAAGCAGTTTTTATTCACTCTTTTTCTTAGTTTCAGCAACTTTTTATGCATGTCTTTTTCACACCTCTGTCTGTGTTGTTATATATTCTAACATTCTACGTTACAAAAGACGGTATACAGTACGATCTGTATTACTATTATTTATGTACCGTATACAAAAACCCAGATGTTATTTATTTCAGAACTTGCAAATTTTTAATTGTCACTTTAGAAAAAAAAACAATTGCTCAATTAATCCAGAAAAGTTTAATAACATCGCTTTACTATATAACGCTCTGCGCCACAACAGACAAACGCAAACTGTGTTTTCCGCTATTTATTCTTCACATTTAAACAACTTGGTTTACATCAAGGCTGTTTTATCGATAAATATCTACACAGCGAGCAATTCGAGAGATATTGAAAATTGAATAGTGGTTGGATTTAAATTGCTCAGGCGTGCAAAAGTGTCATTACATAATTGTTGATGAACATTATTGAGAAATGAATTATCTACACAGGTACATGTATGTAAATATTATTGCAATCCGTTGATATTAACTGTCTGATATCGGGGCTCGAATGTTGCGCACAAAATACTTGCGCAACAATATAGACAAAGAAGGAAAACTTTCCACCATTGTTTTGGTCTTTCCCCTGTTGTACTCTCCAAATATTACCAATATAAAAAGTAGCTTAATATTTGAGAGCGTCAACAAGTTGGACTAACTTAAAGTTACAACAGCATGACTTGCAGACTTAATTTCAAAGTAACTTATGGGCGAAATACCCACAAATTACCTTCATGGAAATATGTAAAGCTTGCAAAACAAAATTGCTGTCTTGCAAAATTTATCCTTCATGGTGAGAGGCTCTGGAAATATTTTGTTTGTCCTTATCTGCCATGTTTTCTCTCAGGTGATTAAGCGATGGTTGAGTGCACTGTTTCAATCTTATAAGGGGCCACTGCACTGTTACTATTGTTCAATGGTCATGAATTCCACCATTGTATGACCAACTGTATGTGGATGTTCAGCGGTTCATTTGTATAATTGCCTAATTAGTCCCCTACTGGGGACTATATGGTTTGCGCTCTGTGCGTCAGTCTGTCTGTCAGTCTGTCACACTTTTCTGGATCCTGCAAAAACTTTAAAAGTTCTTCATATTTTTTCATTAATCTTTAAAAATGGATAGATGGCAATATGGAGATTATGCACGTCATTTCATTTTGTTCCTACGTCAAGAATTCTGGTAGCTATGGCAACAAAAAGCTTAGAAATATTGCTGAAAATGGTGGATCATGTGATGACTTTAACAGTTCTTCATATTATTTCATGAAACTTGAAACATGAGCAGATGGCAATATGGAGGTAGGGGACTTTTATTGCTTGGCAATAGTCTTGTTGCTACTGGTATTAACAATCTCATACTTGAGTTAACACCCTGTTAGCATAGAATTATTGGTGATACATTGGTTATTACTTCCATGATGTCAATGATTTAAAGGGGCCTTTTCACAGATTTTGGCATTTTTTAACTTATTCATTAAATGCTTTATATCGATAAATGTAAACATTGGATCGTAAAAGCTCCAGTAAAAAATCAAGAATAAAATTAAAAAAAGGAAAAGAACATTGCCCGGACCAGGTTTCGAACCAGTGACCCCTGGAGTCCTGCCAGAGTCCTGAAGTAAAAACGCTTTAGCCTACTGAGCTATTCCGCCGATTACACAAACTTGATATATTTTATACCTTATATAAGCAATCTTCGTAGTTTCACAAAATTTAACGACAAAAACAGAACTCTCCAAATTATTCAATCGTTTCGCGTTGCAACGCTTTATAATTTTTAGGTTTTAAAATCGTCAAAAGATGCATATAATGGCTATATTAGACCATGATAAATGTTCAGTATTACTGTTTCCTCACAAATATCATAACTAAAACGAAAATTTGCGAATCTGAAACAACTTTTTTCAATTTTGTCAATTTACCAAAGCGTGAAAAGATCCCTTTAATGTAGTCTTCCTTTCAGCAAAATGTAGGTTTGTGACAGGTATAAGGCTATTTGTAGCTTCAGTAAATGTTACTAAAATTCTTGCAAATTCTCCTTGTTAAAGGTAAAGTTGACGGAAAAAAAACACAATGGAAAATGAATGACCTGTTTTACATAATTTCATTTTATTTTGCAGTCAACACTCCAGTTTCTGATTTTCAAGACCCTGAGCTTGAATTTGACGAAGATGGTTTAGCTTTAGCTGCAAAAGAAGGTACTGGTAATTTAAATTAATTTGAAATTTGTGAGCCTTTTAATTCAAGAGTATAAATGTCATTTCCTTAGATGTTTGTTTTTAAGCAGCATGCTAAATATTTAATTTACAATGCATCTGGCATGAAGTTTTAATGGATTTATTGATGTTATTGCATATTATACCTGTATATGTCCTTGTGGTTTTAAAAATTGTGTAACTTAATTTGCATGCAAGAGTTATGTACCCATGAAAGGGTGTTTACACTAATACTGAAAAGATACAATACCAGGAAATTGAGATCATGGCCTAAATTGACAATAAGTACATGTTCATGTATGTGTCATTTGTATACCAACATGTATGTGGGCTGTGTGCCAAATGAAATTGTAATAGCATGTGAGTAAATGTCCTTGTTAACCAGTATGTACTGACAAAACTATACACTTTCAATGTAATAAAATGGTAAATATTTTCATATAAATTTACTTGAAATGTTTAATAAATTTCTGATCACCCATTAGTAAATCAAATAATTTAAAATCAAAGTAAGGTATTTCTATATTAACATATGTATAACTGAACACAAATGTATACATGTCCAGGTTTGTTTTGATTTGTTTGTAATTTTTCTGCAGCTGAATTAGACATTGAAGCTGAACTAGAAGGTATGATTGTGGGGAATCTGATATTTCACCTTGGGTCCACTGATGTCTGATCATTTTGATGCATGTACTATCATGGGTTACTGTAATTATTTTTCTTAAATTGTTTCAAAGCCATCTGGTATCCTAGATCATTTCACTCATTGGTTGTTTTAATTGGGAATGCTTTAGTTATGCTGCATGATGGTTCACAACGTACTGAAGTTAACCTTTAGTTTATTTAAATGTTGTTGTATGTACAATTATTACCTCACCTGAGATCACCAAGATTTTGTGATCAGCTTTGTCAGTTGTGTGTCATTGATCGTCAACATTTGAGTTGTTAACAGTATAGAGGCCGAATTTATTGTCCAATCTTTATGAAACCTGTTAAGAACATTTGTCCCAATGATATTTATGCAAAGATTGAAACTGGCTAATTTGAGGTCACAAACTAGGGCATTAGGTCAAATTAAAGAAAAAGCTTGTTAGCAATCCAAAAGTCACATTTTTATCAAAATCTTAATGAAACTTGGGCAGAACAGTCAGTTAGAAAATATGGTTGCCATGTGGCGGGGAAGTTCTTGTTTTTTATCATGTGTGTGTTGAGAAAAATCAATTTGTGTTCCTATTTGTAGGCTGCATGCTATAATTTATTTTTTGTCTCAATATTTTTTTTGTTAAGTTGTTTTGTACTTTTTTATATAGAAAAGTGGGGTAAAAGTTTGTCTTGTGACATTTCAAAATCAAAGTATCTGACCTTATTTGCAACTACAGTTGCAAAATTAGCAGTTCATTGTAAGGCAATACATGAAAAGCAGTTTAAAAAAATCTACAGACTGATTTATTTATTCAATTCATGTTCATTTTTAGTTGAATGTTGCCATTTTAAATGAAATGCTAAAGAGAAACATGTGTTGTGCACATACAAGGGAACCATTGCTAGAAAAATTGATTCATACTTGCCTTAGGCCTAATTCAGTAATTGAAAGTTATCGATTAGTTACTCTGAACGTCACATACGGTCATATGCAAGATTACATTAAATTACCATACTAGGGTATACCTGTAAATATCTGTTCTGTTTTTCTGTCAGCAAATCATGGATAAAGAAATTATGAATTAAATACATGTCTTGCAAAGCTTGATGAGTTGTCAGGTAATGTACTGCCATGTACACTGTTCACTGTAAACTTTTGTTTAACTGTTTATTTCCTTTCTCAGCTGAAGATGAGACACATCATTTGAAGAGTCAAATTATGTACATACATACATATTATACATATTATGTATAAGTGTTGTTTGACATGTAAATTTGTGCCTTCAATTTCATACCAATATTTATATAGAGACTGTCATATCCTAAAATTTGTCCTATATTCTACTTAGAAAATTGAGGTTGTTTTTAACAACTCCAAATCCTAATATCTACAACAGATATTCAGTTTCAATGTCATGTATGTCGTCAGTGTCCTGTAAGATCTGTGGCCATGTTCTGTAGTTGGGACCAGCAATTTAACAGAGTTATACCTCTTGGCTAATGCTTATGTTAGTTTCAAGTGTAACTTTTGCCTCCTGGTTTTCCATTACTCTTTGGTTTGATCTTCTGTCATTGTTTTTCTTTTCAGTTTGTTTGCTTTTGGTGTTGTATGCTATGTGTTTTTTTTGTTCTCAAGGGGAGAGTATCCAAAATGGAAGTCATGATTATGGTGCCCCTGTTTTGAACTGGGACATTGGAGCAGGTAGAAACATGAGCAGTTGGCTTGCAGTGAATGTTACTAATAACCTATGTGTGTCTAACTTTAACCAGTACTCTTTGTGTAGGCTCTTCATGTAGTTATTTATTAATACATGTAGACATTTTTGTAAAATAATTTATTGAGTTCTCTTTTTAAGCACTGGTTTGCTAATCTTGATGTTTTGCATGCTGGAACAACATCTTCTACTTAGTTTTAGTTACCCATAGTGAGAATGAAATATTTAATAACTCTTTTTAATATCTATGAATGATGATAACATTATTTTCTTACTAAAAAATGTGTTCTGCATGACTAATGAACATTTAAACTGAAACGTAAACAATCTGTAAACAGTATCATGCAATACATGTATCCAGAATTTATGGTGTTATTATTTCTTACTAACAAAATTTGAATTTGCATTTGTTTACTTATTAACTTGAAATTTAAACAATTGATAACAGTATCACCCTAACCTGCTGTTGCAAGAAAAAGTCAATTGAGTTTATTCAGTTGTAAAATAGTTTTAATTGTTTGTTTATTGTTTCGCACTTAACACTATAAACATGGTGGCTTCAATGCATATTTTTTTAATCATTTGCATTGAATATATTTTGTATACATGTATATTTTGGTTTGCACTAAATGTATGTTTAAATTGTGGGATCATTATTTGTTGCATGATGTATGTTAGCATAATTATAATATATATTTTTACTGTATGTATATCATAATGCATAAGTATATGTATATATATAAAGATTGTATATATGTTTTCCAAATGATTGGGCATTGCTATCATGATAATTCAGTATCATATTCTTGTGAAGATTTCTTTGACCAAATAAAACTTTCCTTTCAAGTTAAAGGGATTGTTCACAGACTTTGGCATTTTTTTAATTCATCATTTAATGCTTTAAATTGATGCATATACATTTAAACAATGGAACTAAAAAGCTGCAGTATAGAACAATAACAGAATCTAAGAAAGAACAAACAAAAAGAATAAAGTTTACCCCACCTTGGCCTATTTTTGCAAGCTTCGGATCCGAAAATGCTTTGACCAAATGGTGGAGGGATTAATGAAACAAATCATAACGGGTTCTTTTATTTTGTTTTAGTGTATGTAACATGTGCTACATACTGCAGTCATAGCCAGCATATAACTGAAATTGAATTTCCTCAAGTGGTCAAATATTAACCAAAGTGCCTCTTTATTCCCCCATTGATTATACTTGATTATTGGACCTTTTTTTTAGAGTGTTTTGTTTGCTAAGCAGCCGTCTAATAAATAAAATGGGAAGAAACAAATGCAGAAGTAATTGTATTTATTGATAAAAACCATTTAATGTTTATGTTAAACTATAACATGTGATGATTAATTTTGAAAACAGTGCTAGAATTTGCCATTATCATACTATATAACATTGACTTCAACAGTCATGTACTCTCCTTTCTGGGAATATCCATTGATATGTTCTTGTTTAAATATGTTTTAAGGAATCTGAATTCATTGCAAATTATTATATGTTTCATTCTGTTTTACAACCTTGAGAATGTCACATTATGTGTACAAAAATAAGTGAGATAAGGCTGTTTAGTCGAAATCCCATACATGATTGACTGAATGGCTTGAATTCCTTATATTTTTCTTCCTGAATAATGTGTCTATCTCTGTGTTATGCTTAAATTGAAAACACTTGGTGAGCACTTTTGATTAGGTGATTAAGGCTTTGTTAACTGAATGGATTATGCAGGTTTGTAAAGAATATCATATCTTGTATATTTGTTAAACAGATGGTTATTGTCATAAAATTGATGAAATAGTATGTGTTTGTATTAAATTAGAAGGTTATTGACAATATACCTATATACTGACATTTTTAAGCAAAAATAAATTCATAATGCAAGATATAAACAGGCTGATGTTTAATGAAAAAGATAGAATTAAGATTTGAAGATTTGAAATGAAAATAATGTTTGTGCAAATTCAAAATAAAACAATTTTACAGAAACTAGAGAGTGCAAAATATGACAGTATTCTGGAGCATTTGTTCAAAATCATACTCCAATATTTGTCACCATTTTCATTATAAAAAAGGCGACAAATATGTGTACGTATGAGTAATTATTCCCTTTTGAATCTGTTAAAAGATAACCATTTTAATCTTTATTGTTGAACTGATTACCCAAATAACTAGAATTGGAACTTCAATCTATTACACTTAGGTCAGTCGCACATTTTTTGTGTAGTCATTTGAAGCTCAGATAATTTTAAAACATTTAAGTTAGGAAAAATCAAAATCAATCATTGCTATTGCCTTGTCAGTCTTTTGCATTTGTTTTTACCAAAGAGCTTAGATTTGCAATGGATAGAGTATAAGATTTATCTTTATAGTGTTCATTATAGCGGTGATTGCTTTAGACCCATTTCTGAGAAAACTGGGCTTAATGCATTGGTGTAAAGTTGTGTCCCAGATTGGTCTTAGCTTAATGCATTGGTGTAAAGTTGTGTCCCAGATTGGTCTTAGCTTAATGCATTGGTGTAAAGTTGTGTCCCAGATTGGTCTTAGCTTAATGCATTGGTGTAAAGTTGTGTCCCAGATTGGTCTTAGCTTAATGCATTGGTGTAAAGTTGTGTCCCAGATTGGTCTTAGCTTAATGCATTGGTGTAAAGTTGTGTCCCAGATTGGTCTTAGCTTAATGCATTGGTGTAAAGTTGTGTCCCAGATTGGTCTTAGCTTAATGCATTGGTGTAAAGTTGTGTCCCAGATTGGTCTTAGCTTAATGCATTGGTGTAAAGTTGTGTCCCAGATTGGTCTTAGCTTAATGCATTGGTGTAAAGTTGTGTCCCAGATTGGTCTTAGCTTAATGCATTGGTGTAAAGTTGTGTCCCAGATTGGTCTTAGCTTAATGCATTGGTGTAAAGTTGTGTCCCAGATTGGTCTTAGCTTAATGCATTGGTGTAAAGTTGTGTCCCATATTGGTCTTAGCTTAATGCATTGGTGTAAAGTTGTGTCCCAGATTGGTCTTAGCTTAATGCATTGGTGTAAAGTTGTGTCCCAGATTGGTCTTAGCTTAATGCATTGGTGTAAAGTTGTGTCCCAGATTGGTCTTAGCTTAATGCATTGGTGTAAAGTTGTGTCCCAGATTGGTCTTAGCAGTCTGCAGCGGGGAATGAAGGACCACACATTCCACTTTTATAGAATTTTTCGTTAAGAGGAAGTCCCTTCTAGGTGGAATGTGTCGTCTCTAGCCTGTGCAGACTGCACAAATGCATTAAGCCCAGTTTTCTCAGAACACTGCTTAATTGTCACCTTTGCATGGCATAAAAGCCGTACTAATAAACACATATGTGTGTGATTGCAGAGTTATTTAAGGAACATAAAAGGGGAAAGTGTTGTACCTGATTAGCCTGTGCGTACTGCAAATCCTAATCTCTGGCGACACTTTTCTTTCACGCATAAACAGTCACATGTGTGTGATTGCAGAGTTGTCAAGGAACCATGCTGAGGGCAGCTCCCCATTCCGAGGTGGAGGCTCCATCACTCCTGATGGACTGATAGAGGAGGACTATGAGGAGGAGATTGGACGCCCTATTGTAAGTTGGAAGTAGAAGTATGTAATATAGCCTTAGTAAAAAGGCTATGTAATATTAATAATATGAATCTTCACAAGTTTAGAAAACCCCATCTTTTGCTATAGTGCTTTGTTTATTCATAAGAAAACACATCAGTTTATAGAACACATAAGTTCACAGTTATTTTTAAAATGTTTTTTAAAAATGTGCTGATCGTAGAGGATACTTCTCCCTATTTTCTGCAAAAAGATTCATGTCTTCCTTAACACTTTGGCTAGGATAACCCCTGGTCTTTTTACCAAGAAGACAATGAAAACCAGTGCCACAGTTCATAACCAGAAAGTTCGTTATTGATACCCAAAAATATACCATGACCTTGTAAACAAACTTCTGCTATTTTCTTACCAGGAATTTAGTTTGTTTACTTTGTAACTGATTTAATATTTTTTTACAATATTCTGGTCAAGTATGTTATTCATGGAAACAGGTTATTCACAATTAATTAACTTGAGGGTCACAAAGTTCAATAGAGTGAATACAAAGTACAGTAAAGTATAGTTGAAATATGTCACATGATTCAGGATGTTCCATCAATTATATTACATTTGTATTTATATAATTATATCTGGTAATAATATTTGAACATCTGTTGTGACTTGATTACTTTATACCATTATACCAGAAGAAAATGAAGTTTTAACTTGACAAATATGTGAGTTAATTAAACTTTTAGAGATCAATTTTGTGTGAAATAATTTCAATAATTTCAGAACTTGTAAATTTTAGTTATTTTTACAACATGTTACTACAGGAACTATTTGTCAGAATCATTAATTGAAACACACAAAATAATAATAAACAAGTGACATTTCTAAACACCTCAAATTCGAATAGTTACGAAGCAGCTAGTTCAAAATATAATATAAGTATATTGTTTGAAAAAAAAGCTACAACAATATGGTATTCAAGCAAGAATATACAATTTGAAGATCCACATTGAATTTTCTCAACCTTAAAAACTACCTAAAGACAAGTGTTATGTACAATACATGTATATTCATAATCTTATTGTACCATAAATCAAATTTTGTTTCCTTTAAAATTTATAAAGATAAGAAAAAGCTGATACTGACACCTGTGCAGTTGTGATTAAACCATGATGTTAAGATGTTTAAAATCATTTATCCCCATGAAGTGACCGCTTATTACAGGTAAGCAATGCACTTGTCTGCCAGTATGTACATACAATAGAAATCTTTGCCTAAGGCCAGAGTTTTTTAATTAAAAGATTTTCGGATTTTTTTCCAAAACATGTCCAGTAGGAGGACGGAAAAAAAAAAAGAAAAAAAGATGGTGACCAAAAATGCACTATGCTAAAAATGTTATAATATGAAGTTCTTTGTATATTTCATGACCAAATTAATAAATGTAAATGAAATTTATTATGTTCTAAACATTCTCATACAAATCTTTAGCAATAAACACATTTATTAAAGGACCTGCATTTCATTCATACGAATATAATTATAGTTGCATAATTTTCTTTTATCCGAAACAGTTTCTGTTACAAATGAAAATGCACAAACACGCAAATATGTCTTTTGCAAGTAATTCCTTTTAAGACAAAATGAACATCTGAATTAAAAAAAACTCTGGCAAAGTCAATCTTCAAATTAAAAAAATCTTTATCTGTCGTCCAATCTCCCATGTCACTGCCTAGGCACTTTAATATTCCTCTATTAAAACAACATCTTTTATATGTAATTCAAAAATGAAACACGCCAAGTGTTGCTCGAGTATTAAAAGAAAATACAAACCAAAATCTATTAGTTACAAAATTAACAAGATTAAGCTTGTGATGGTTTAATATTTAAAATTGTAAAACACAAAGCTGTACAAGTTTCCCACTACAATCTTATAGCAAAGAGGAATTATGTAGAGATAGAATAACACATTTTTAATACATTGCCCTTTGAAAAAAGTGGCTACAGTATGTCCTTCAATGTTACATTTTGATGAAAAACAGATCTTTTAAAAGTCACTATAAAAGTCACATATACCACCTTGCCAAGACTATCAAAACAGATTTGTATTTTATCAATTATAAAGCAATTAACCCTTTGCATGCTTGGAAATTTGTGGTCTGCTAAAATGGTGTCTGCTGAATTGCTACAATTTATTAGCATTTTCTTTGATTTTTTTCAAAGAATACTATCAGAATAGCAAACAGTTTTGATCCTGATAAGACGCCACGTTCTGTGGTGTCTCATCTGGATCCAAACTGTTTGCAAAGGCCTTCAAAATTCGGTTCTCACACTGAAAGGGTTAATATAAAAAATAAATAAAATCATTATTTTTGGTCAGCCTGCTAATTGCAATGACAGGTTTGCCAAATAATGAATATATTGCATATATTAAATTGTAAAATTTCTTAAATAATTTACAAATGGTTTACCTGGCAGATGGAAGGTAGCAGTAATTCCTCCTCATAGCCATTAGGACATCAAATGCATTTTCTTTTATAATACTACGATCCTGTGGGGTTTGGTACTTTAAAATAGCATGTATGCATTTCAATTCGCTCTCGACCAAAACATTCACTGGCATAGATGGGTCACACTTAACCTTATCTGTGTCAATCATTGTCTTAGACGCTTCAAGTGAAGCGATTTCGTTGTGTTCATTAACATGTTTGCGCACAACATCGCCAATTGATTGGTCACTAGTGGCTTTGATCAATTGTTTTGTTGTTTTAGCATCCTGGTAAATAATAAGTCCAAACTAGTATAAAGTCATCGTGGTCTCGCCACCATTTTGCATGTTTTCAGTAAAAATGATCGATGTTACAGAAGCGCTTATGATACATTTACACGCGATATCGGTAAACGCTTTAAATAAATTACTTCTCTAAAACCCGACACGCGTTTTGTGTCTAAAACCCGGCTTTTGGCACCCGAAAAAAAAATCCGAGATTGAAATTATATAATTTTTTTTTTTTTGGTTTCGTCAAAAATAAGAGTCGGCGGGTCCGAAAATCTATTTATTAAAAAACTCTGGCCTAAATGTTACTTCATAATTTACTGCATGGAATGTCTAGCCCAGTTGGTTAGAGTGACGAGTGCTGGACTACAACTCCAGGTATCATTGGTTTGATTCCTAACCCGGCCACATAACTTACATGGATATTAATCATGATATTTCTTTTGCCAATTTTTATGCCCCCGGTAGGGTTGCATATAGCAGTTAAACTGTATGTCAGACTGTCTGTCCGTCCAAAAACTTTTACATTGCCCATAACTTTTGCAATATTGAAGATAGCAACTTGATATTTGGCATGCATGTGTATCTCATTGAGCTGCACATTTTGAGTGGTGAAAGGTCAAGGTCATCCTTCAAGGTCAAAGTTCAAATATATGGCTTGAAAGCGGCGCAGCAGGTGGCACTGTGTTTCTGACAAACAAATCTCTTGTTCTAGTTAATTCAATTGTGGCATGGGACAGTTACTTACATAAGTATATTCTCTTACTATAGATAAAGCAGCTTACTTACATAAGTATATTCTCTTACTATAGATAAAGCAGCTTACTAAGAAAAGGTGAGGGTAGATTAACTGACAACCGTGCTATGATGGAAATAGTGTTGAAAAAAGCAAAATATCCAAACATGAAATTGCATGTATTAAGTAAAAATCTGCATTCCATTCCACTCCAGGATGAGGAACTCAAGGAAGCAGACGGGGAGTACCATGACATCGCCAGACATGGGATTATCGAGGTTGTCGGCGACGACATCTACGGCAGGAAGGTGATTGTGTTCTCAGCGTGCAAATTGCCACCCAAAACGGAACTTGACCATGGTAGACTGTTAGAGTGAGTGTTTGCTGCTTATTTAAATATTGACACATATTTGTCAAAGAGTCATGAGTTTAAATAAATCAAACATATGTTTAGCTGTTTTTGCTAAAAATTAGATAAAATCAGGTTAGAACCGGATCTATTTCATAGGTTTAAACAATGCTGACCCATTTCATTTTCAAAAAATTGTTTCATTTTATAAAACATTGATTTGGTACATGATTTTGAAATGACTTCAAATGCATCTGCTGGGTTTGTACCTCAAAATAGGTGAGTTTTATTTCAAAATCTTGTATATTCTGGAGTGTCTATTGCTTTTAAGTTTAAAAAATATTGAGCAAGTCCTAATTTTCTTATATAATTCCCAGCAATTCCAAATTGTAGTTTATAATGTGGAGGAATTCCAAATTGTCTTATATAATGTGGAACCATTTTAAATTATCTTATAAAATGTAGACTAATTTCAAAATTGTCTTATATTATGAGGAGGAATTTCACATTGCCTGCAGGTTCATGAAGCACACAGTAGACCAGTATGTGGAGATGGACTACGTGATAGTGTACTTCCACCACGGCCTCACCAGCAAGAACAAGCCCAAACTGTCCTGGATGGTCCAGGTCTACCGGGAGCTTGACAGGAAGTAGGTCACAATTAACAATTTCTTTGAGCAAGGGAAAAAATAACAAAATCTGTTTGTATGACCGTAAGTTTTCGGACACTAAAGAAAATAAATATATAAAAATTGTGTCCTAAAATAAAGATACGAAAAATATTAAAAATTACAGGTGTAAGAAAATTTACAGACAAAAATAAAGGTGTCCAAACATTATGATTATTTTGCAATAAAAGCAATATATCAATGTACACTAATTTTATTGTGATTTACTGTTCTTTTTCTGCTCTGCTAACTCTTGCCTGAAATGATATAGAGCAAAAAAGTAAAATCATTAAACATTCTGCTTCCTTAATAGGAAGATATTGTTTCACATGCTGTTGGGTGAATCCATTGTTTTCTACCGGTATACAGTATACATGTTTGTTTACCCAATTACAAGAATGTAATCGTCTATTGCCCTATAGGCATGCACCTGCCAGGTTTTGTGACCTTAATCCAGATGTAAAAATCCATGAGCAAAATACCACAAGATAAGCAAAAACAGAGCCAAAATCTGTAAAAAAAAAGCGCTGTTAAATATACTGTCGGAAAAATTAGAGACATTAATTATGGACAAAAACCTAATTTCTAAGGTGTTTTCCAACTAATTTCAGATACAAGAAGAACTTGAAGGCTCTGTACCTTGTACATCCAACTAACTTCATTAAAATTCTCTACAGTATCTTCAAACCGTTCATCAGGTAAAATGAAATATCTGTGATGACAATAGTATGGTCATGTACGCTACAGTAAACTTCTTGCAAATGTTGTATTTGTGAGGAAATATGAGCTTCCCTCTGGAGGGGTTTAATGTATGTGCATTAAGTGTTGTCCCAGATTAGCCTGTGCCGACAGCAATTTGAAGTTTTATGTTGTTGTTTTTTTCTTTGAAAAAAAGCATTTTCTTATAAAAAATCCAGTTAAGGGGGGAAAGTGTGGTGCCTGATTAGCCTGTGGGAATTGCTTAACACAAAATGCACATGCATTAAACCCCATTTTCCCAAAGCTAGGCTCATATATGTGTTTTTAATGGCTTTCAAGACATTGTGTATTAACCTACAGAGTGCGCTGCCTTTGTATGTCATTCTTTGTTGCTGTATTCACCAGAATAATTATTTACGAAAAATAACTGCCTCACTTAAAAGTAGTTATTGTTATTGGAAAAGGTTTAGAAAATAGATTGGGATGGTGGTAGTGATAGATGAGACAGTTTCAGATTAAGCAATTTAAAAGGCTGTTACAATTTGTTACTGTGTTTATCTAACTTATGTTCTTTATTTTTTATTAAGCACAGACATTTAAAAAAATAAAATAAACAAATTTGATAAAAAGTAATAAACTGATGAGAAAAGCGAATTATTATCCCCCGCCATAGGCAGAAGGATATTGTTTTGGCGTTGTCCGTCTTTCCGTCTGGAGCCATATGGAGATATAAATCTTGGAAGTGCTTCGGAGGATTTCATTGAAACTTAGTATGAGTATGTATATGGATAAGAGGATGATGCACGCCAAATGGCATTGTACACCAGCAGTTAATTACAGAGTTATGGACCTTTGTATCTTGAAAAAATGCTTTTTTGTGTGTCCGGACCCATATCTTGGAAGTGCTTTGGCGGATTTCATTGAAACTTGGTATGAGTATATAAATGGATAAGAGGATGATGCACGCCAAATGGCATTGTACACCATTTGTTAATAACGGAGTTATGTCCCTTTGTATCTTGAAAAAATGCTTTTTTGAGTGTCAAATATAATACTTATGTGTTCAGAATCATATTGGCGGCGGATATCAATTCAACAAATTTGCTTGTTTAGGAATAATGATTGCCGCACTTTGAAGTATCCCATTGTCATTCTTCAAAGTTTACTTTCCTATTTGGTGGTTTCCAGTGTCTAATATAAACCGTTTGAATGTTGTTTCTATTTGTATTGTATTGTTTTTAGCTAAATTATGTTAGTTTCCCTAATGTTGTGTAGACACCCGAACATATTATTAGAGGGTGTTATGGTGTTTTGTGTGATATAAATATACATATACCATAGCTGTGGTTGTTCATGAAATGGTATGCTTTTTATTCACTTTCTTTTCTTTGTAAATGTTCTTGAGTTCGGAATGCCATGATCATAAGTCATAATGCCATGATCATAAGTCACAAATATCAAGGGTGTGATTTTTCTGCGGATTTCTGCGGATCTGATTTGCCTGTGGACATTTCTGAAATGAGGGTTTATTGGGAAAAATTGGGGTTTATTGTACCAATACGACTAATTTCTGATTTTGAAACATCTCTGTCTATTAAACTGGCAGCATTATTCGGTGAACTACAGTTGTAATAAGTTGCAATTTTGTTAAGAGCAATGTGCTTGGCTTGCGTTTCCCATTAAAATTCAATCTTTTAACCCTTTCCTCGACAAGAAGCGAAGTGAAAATGGCCATGTCAAACAGCATAAAACCAGAACAGCCTGCCAGTAACTCGCAGTTTGTTCAGGTTTTATGCTGTTCACTGCTCATTAGTTTCTAAGGGTTGGAAATGAAGCCTTCGAAAATTGAATGTAGTAAGAAAGGTCTTTAATTAGATTTCAATTTCTTAGTGACCACAAATGTGTCAAAATAGGTATCTAAGTGGTAAAGGGTTAAAATGTGTGTCATCAGGTGCATTGTGTGAGGACCCACATTGATTACGCAATCTTTATGAAACTTGGTCAAAATGGTCATCTTGAAAATTTCGAGGGCAAGTTTGCATCTGGGTCACTTGCATATAGAAACCAGTTCACTGGTCAAATCTGAAAAAGATCTTACCTCTCTATGAGCAATATTTATATGACTGCAACTTGATGGAGCTGGGTCAGTATGTTGATCTCGACATTATCTAGGCCAAGTTGGAGTCTGGTTTAGATACATCTAAAAACAAGGTCACCAGGTCAAATATTAATAAACTTATTAACACTCTATGGCAACATTTATGAATCAAGTCTTCAACAATTGATGTTCGTAAACTCAAATGAACGCTAGAGGGCCATCATATCCCTCTTGTTATTTATTTTTAAGATTTTGTCGCCCTGTGCATGATGAACATTAGGCTGTTCAAAATCTTTTGATTAAATTTTCCTGCCCTCGGACCTCTCCTCAATCACACCCTTGAATATTCAGTGAAATATGTCTCATCATTGACTGCTACATGGTGATTAAATGATATACAAGTTTGCAATACCTATTTATCACTAACACATGTGACCCATCAGTCTCTTTTGCATGTTTTATTACCATGATATTTTAGTTTTGTGCTTTTTTCTTTAATATGTAAATTATCAAATGATGTTATTTTATTTTTCAACTTGAACTTTGACATGCAGTAGAAACAGCATATTATTGCTAGGCATAAAGGTAGCACTTAAACATATTTCTGAATGTATTCTTAATGAATCAGTTTTATGAAAGGAGACTGACACATATTAATCTCTTCTTTCCGTTGCCTGCTTGTCCATTGCCCACAGAAGGTATGTGACTGGCTTAACTCAAACAGGTGTAATTGATTGTACCCGACTAACCCACTGGTCAAGTGATTTCTTATATGCCATCTTGCAAAAGTCTTTCTTCTTCCAGGGTATATTTTACTTCACATGTTGTGGCCCGTTGTCTACCTTATACTGTTTGGACTTTTTATTTTTTTATTTTCTATGTTATTAAGTGTCTACTTGTATTTAGATTTATATTTTTTTGTATGAAGGTATCCTTTTGAAAAAAACTAACCACTTTTTTTTTTAAATCTTCATAAGCAATCATTTCAAAATTTTAATAACATTAATAAAAGTAATGCTAAAGTGGTTGACCTGCAAAAGCTATCATTGAGTGGTCTGTATTACAATTTACCATAGTAACATTCTTTAGTTTCTGTGCATAACATATGACTTTTGAAAGAAACATTATGTCATTTAAAGCTTATTGAAATTCTTGTTCAGATCTACAATATTCAGCATGTATAAAGAAATCTTTTTCTATTTAAAAAAAGTATGTAGTGAAGAAATATACCCCTGGACATTATCCCCGTTTTATCATGGTGAAGGCCTTTTGATGTGTTTGTATTTTGTTGCAGTAGATAACAGTTTGTAAACACAGTTTATTTTTGTACAAAGTGTATTGTGCTTTGATATAAACATACAAATAGAGATGTGTTAAATATAATTTTTTATTCAATGTTAAACTTGTCATTAGTATAGTTATATATAAAAGTAGAAATTGGTTGTGATGTTCTTGAAAGATCAATTTTTTGAAAAGAAGATTTTTCAGAAAATGACATGTTTATTTTTTAAAAGTGAACAATGGTGTTAGCTTTCATTTTTTAGGCTTACTTAGCGCAGATATGTAGGTTTATGAAATGTCACTGCCAGTTTTCATAACTCAGGAAGCATGATTTCAGTTTTCATTTTCATTGAGATATTTTTTCATTTTATGCCGTTTGTCAATCAAATGATCTGAACTTACTGCAAATTAATGTTCTTTCCGATATTGTTGTATATTTGTAACAGTGTTTATGCCTAAGGGTTTGAAGCTGTTTTCAGAAAAGCAAGTTACAAAATTGTACCTTTATCTACTGTGCTCGTGTCATTAAAAAATCAAGGCATGCTTAATTCTTTTGGATCAAATCTCAAGAAATATTTATGTAAATGAAAATTAGCAAAATGTTTTCATATGTAAAATTGAATGAGAGGAATTGCTACTTTTTTTAGCTCGACTCGCAACACTTATTAACTATCATAAGGGGACTGTGCAGGCGAAGTTATGTAACTCTGACTGGCATTTTGACAGAATTATGGCCCCTTTTATACTTAGATAATTGAACATTTGGTTAAGTTTAGTGTTTTGGTCCATTTTACTCCTAAAGTATCATAGCTTTTGCTTTCAGACTTGGAAAACTCACTAACTATAATAGGGGACTGTACAGGGAAATTTTGCATAACTCTGGTTGGCTTTTTAATGGAATTATGGCCCTTCTTCGTCTTAGTAACTTTGAATATTTTGTTAAATTTTGTGTTTAGCTCCACTTTACTTCTAAAGTATCAAGGCTATTGCTTTCAAACTTCAAATACTTTCTTACAATCATGAGGGAACTGTACCTGGCAAGTTGAATTTGACCTTGACCTTTGAATGACCTTGACTCTCAAGGTCAAATTAATAAATTTTGCTTAAATTGCCATAACTTCTTTATTTATGATCAGATTTGATTCATACTTTGAGAAAACAACACTTACCTGACATACCACAATGGACTCCACCCAAACCACCCCACACACCCCACCCCAGAACTCCCCCCCCAAAAAAAATAATAAAAAAATAAAAAATAATAATATTTTTCTTTTTTGTTGTTATTTTTAAAGATTATCTAATAAATTACCACACATCCACATTAAACCCCCCTCTCCACCCCCCTCCCACCCCCACCCAATTTTTTTTTAACATGGTAAAAAACACAAATATTTATTTATTTATTTTTGAAAGACCCTCCAACCATCCCACCCAAGCTATTGCTATCAAACTTGAAATAAAATTTTACTAGTTTGTTTTATGTCTTTACAAATGTTCAATAGATTGTGGAAAATATAGCTGAACTCAATATCGTCTATAAAGTACAACTTCTTTAAAACATAAGCGATCAATATGTTTCAATTATGGTCCTCTTCCACTTAGACTATGACTATATTACCTTGACCTTATTGAATATGAACAATTTCCTCATGATGGCTTACGTTATACTGTCAAGCACTCGAATAGTCGACCGCACTGTCTTCTGACAGCTCTTGTTTCAAAATCTTGTGTATTCCCTTTCCAGAGAACTTTTGGTTCATAATTGGACAATAATACAAAACATATTAACACACTACGGTCATCATTGATTTAAATGAAAATGCGTACATATCATTTCACATATTGCTAGATTGCTTCATAGTATTAAACAATTATATTTTGAATATTTGCGCTTGCTTAGAGGAATTTTTTATGGCTCAAATTGTCCTAAAAATAATTGATATGCAAATGTAAAACCTTGATGCAGTTTTTGTTGCTAGTTATTGGCTTTCCAGATGTTTTTAAGTAAAAAACAAGTTGTTAAATAGTTACTACTATTTTATATCTTAATTAGTAACATAGACAATTGATGCTCAAGATTCATTACTGGTATTAATTCTGCATGTCTCTTTTTTATCTTTTGACATTAAACTGACATTTATAGTTTAATTTCAAGTACAATTGATTTACTTGCTTACTGATATACAAGTATGCTTGTGAAGATTGCTTGCTGATTTAAACACAATTAATAGTATGCTGTTAATAACTTAATACTGGTTTAACAATGTTTCTATTTTGTTCTGAGGATTTAGCTAAAGCAGAATATCCGGGAGGGGGGGGGGGGGGCAAAGTCCATTGTTATGTCCCAAACTTAAATAAAATGTGGACCCTCTTCCATTTTTTTAACGCCCATATCTTTAAATATATTTCTAACCCATCTTCATCCCTTTTCATTTGTCAATGTTCTAGCATGTTTTCATTGGTTATTAACAAGTTTATTAAGAAAAGATACTATTGACATAAACATTACATTATTTTTAATAAAGAACTTAACTGATAACAACACAGAAGATAAGCTGAATGGATGGTTGAATTGAGTTACTTAAGTGGAAATAACACAATGAAGTCACTTACCATGTACAAAGTTCACTATCTAGCAATGTTCACAAATGAGGTCCCCTTGCCTCTTTTCAGCCCCCATCCCTCTTGCATTGTTTTTGTCTGACTTAATCCCTGTTATTTAGTATAGATTAACCAGTGAACACTTAGTCAATTTTAATGTTCTCATCTCAGATCGTCAATAATGAATCTTTGGCTTAATGCTAAGGTATGATATTGATAATTTGTCCTAGTGTTAAAGGCCCTTTAAAGGTGACAAATCCAATTATTATGCATATAAACGAGTCTAATTGTTACCGGATTTCAGTTACTCTTGCATAAGAAATGCTAATAACACAGCTTAAGTGCAACGTTGTCAAGAATTATGGAAGATATACCTGTTTCATAATTGGAAGAAATGTTTACAACTAACTAACGTGATGTGTAGCCCCAAAGCGGTGACGTGTGCTAAAATAGTCGAAATAACATTCAATTTTAATTCTATTTAAAACAATTTTTTACCAGCAGAAAGTAACTTATTAGATCACTACAAACGTTTTAACCATTTAGAAGACCTACTTTGTGAGTGATACCGGAAAACGTTGGAAATCAACGATATTTTTTTGGTGACCTGAGTCACTTTCACTTTCATTTTCCCGAGTAAACAGCAATGTAAATAAACTGATTGTTTGTAAACACGATTGACTTGGAGGACACTGTATTTTGAGCTCAAAGCAAGTTGTATTGCGCATATTTTTATGGTAATGTCCAATAGCATATATATATTGTTTTTTGATAACCTTTATAAATAAAATATGGAAAAATTATTTAAAAACCGGTAAATAATTACGGATCATCACCTTTATAGAGCCTTTAATTGTGTTATTTCAAATTCATTAACAATATATTTTACCAGGTTACATTACCCCTCAAACAATATTTGTGCTGGGACATACTGGAATCACCCTGTCTGTCAGTCTTTCAGTTGTTTGGTTCCCTGTTCTGTCTCACTGCACATGTGTTCTTTTGTTGAAACTAGTGTCTCAGTTTTTTTCCTATCAACATGTAATTTTATAGATATGTGGTTTATGCCATGAAGAAGTGCATGACATTTGTTTTATAATGGCGCAATATTCTTTGCAGTGTAAAATGCCTTTGAACTTGGGCAATTTAAGACACTTAAATTATTGTTCATGTGCAAATCGTCTCTGATTTTTCTGTTTATCAACATGAAACTTTAAAGATATGTTGTTTATTCTCTCTAGAATTTTAAGATGTTGTTTGATATCGCAATATTCTTGGAAGAGTTTTGTGCTCTTAAAATTGTGGATACTTATACGATTGTGCATGTGAACCTTGTGTAGCTAGCTATAGTCTCTCAATTTTCTGAGTATCAATATGAAACTTTATAGATACATGTATGTTGTTTATAATACGTAGAAGTGCAAGACGCCATTTTTGTGTATGACACGACATTCTTTGCAGATTTATGTGCCTTTGAACTTGAATTTGGATACTTACATCATTGTTCATTATTCTTTGTATCGCAATAAATTTTCTGTGTAACAAAATGAAACTTTATAGGAGTGTAATTTATACTATGTGGAAGTGCTAGACATAACTTTTGTGCATGTAGCTCTATTTGTTGCACAGCTATATGCCCCAAAACTAAGCCAATTGATTTAATAATTCCATTAATCATAGTGAAGCTTTTTTAGCTCACCTGATTGCTCAGGTGAGCTTTTGTGACCGGTCTTTGTCCGTCGTATGTCCGTCCGTCCGTTAACATTTGCTCGTAAACACTCTAGAGGCCACATTTCTTGTCCCATCTTCATGAAATTTGGTCAGAAGCTTTGTCTCAATGAAATCTCGGCCAAGTTCAAAATTGGGTTGTGCCGGGTCAAAAACTAGGTCACTAGGTAAAAAAAAAGTAAAACCTTGTAAACACTGTAGAAGTCACATTTCATGCCCAATCTTCATGGTACTTTGTCAAAATGTTTGTCTTAATGATATCTTGGTTGAGTTCAAAAGTGGTTCCGATCCGTTGAAAAACATGGCCGCCAGTGGGCGGGGATGTTTTCCTTATTTGGCTATAGAGAAACCTTTAAAACACTCTAGAAGTCACAATTTTTGCCCAATCATCATGAAAGTTGGTCAAAACATTAGTTCAATTGATGTCTCGGACGAGTTCGAAAATGGTCGATATCGGTGAAAAAACATGGCCGCCAGTGGGCGGGGCATTTTTCTCTATATGTATAAAGTGGCAGTTTTCCCTATTTGGCTATAGAGAAACCTTGTAAACACTCTAGAAGTCACAATTTTTGCCCAATCATCATGAAAGTTGGTCAAAACATTGGTTTTATTGATTTTTCGGACGAGTTTGAAAATGGTCGGGATCGGTGAAAAAACATGGCAGGGCTCGCCCTAGGGGGCGACGTGAGCGACGAAGTCGCTTTCTTACGCCAAACGTCGCCTAAAATTTAAGAAATTGTAGATAAAAAGCGACTTCCAGTCTCCCTCTTTTCGGAATTTGTTTACATCCAATTTTCTCGATGTCAAGGTCTGACTCAATTTTCCAATACACACTGTCGCAGCCCGGAGCGTGTCGCAATTGAGCGACAGGTAATTTGAGGTAAACCCTGCCCCGATTCTCCCAACCTCCGAACTTATCTAATCGGCGATCGATATTGGTTAAGTCAGCATTCAAGTCACATGGTAGCTGGCAAATCAACATTGAGTTCGCTCACACATAATATTGGGTCATTCATGGGCAGACACTGTATACTTGGAAATACACAGTTGATATTGTAGTCTGCCAACACTATAGCGGCCGATGGCAAACGTCGTATTTAAAGATAAACAAATTATAAAGGAGCCTAACAATAAAAAAAATATTTCTAAGTTGATCACTTAACATTTCTACCGACTATCGATCTGAATTAACAAAAGGATGATAATTAAATAATTAGATCTATGTTGATGATGTTACACCTTTCTGCCGATTATCATTTGAAATTAAAAGGTGATAATTAAGTTGTTTTTTACCCACAAACTATGCTATTGTAAAGCAAAGTGTCAATTAAATTTTAAATTAATTACGTATTTGCTAGGTTTCAGATTTTCATTTTTTGCTGTCAAACGATATGCACAATTTGTTTCTTTATGTGCGTAACGCGTACAATTTTTCGGACTGTCGTTTTCGGATACATTATTTTTCGTCGATTATAATTTAATTTCGAAGTTCTTTAATGAAGAAAAAGAATGAAGAATACAGATGGGGTGATGCGGACGGTGTGGTTTATCATATTTCGAATTGTATTCACATGAAATTGCAATTGGAAAGACTATAAAAAATAACAAATAATTATTAAGAAAGCATATGTTAAATGTCATATTTCAAACATAAATATTTATCTGGTCTGACAGTTTTATTAAGCTTATGTTATCTACTGCTTCATAAACATATTATCTTTGAAATACTTTAGTCTGTATAATATGATATTTACATCAAAATGGATTGAATATAGAGCTAGTAAAATTTTAGTTATTTATTTGTCGTGTCTATTATTACTTGGTTAATTAGAACTGATGGAAAAATTAAGATACACAAAAGAAATATAATTATGTGTACTACAGTGGTATACTTCAATAATGTGATACACATATATGTGTGTTGTAACGCCCTACATGCAAACCTTTGTGTCCGAGTCCATCCACTTCTCCCTTGAGTCTCCTCACTTCTCCCTAAATCAGTGTTCAGGGAGAAGTCACTTCTCCCTAAAATTTGAGCCCAGCGTGAGCCCTGCATGGCCGCCAGTGGGCGGGGCATTTTTCTCTACACATGTATATGTATATAGTGAAAACATGTGAACACAGTAGAAGTCACATTTTTGGCCCAATTTTCATGAAATTTGCTCAGAACATTTGTTTCCTTGATACGAAGGTTGAGTTAAAAAATGGTTCCGGTCAGTTGAATAACATGGCTGCCGGGAGGGGGGCAGTTTTCTCATTATGCCCCCCCCCCTTTCGGAGAAGTGGGGGTATATTGTTTTGCTCATGTCGGTCCATCCGTCCACCAGATGTTTTTCGGATGATAACTCAAGAGCGCTAATGCCAAGGATCATGAAACTTCATATTTTTCATGATCATGACTCGCAGATGACCCCTATTGATTTTCAGGTCACTAAGTCAAAGGTCAAGGTCACGATGACTCGAAATAGTAAAATGGTTTCCGGATGATAGCTAAAGAACGCTTATGCCTAGGATCATAAAACTTAATAGATACATTGATCATGACTCGCAGATGACCCCTATTTATTTTCAGGTCACTAGGTCAAAGGTCAAGGTCACAGTGACCCAAAGCAGTAAAATGGTTTCCGGATGATTACTCAAGAACGCTTATGCCTAGGATCATGAAACTTCATAGATACATTGATCATGACTTGCAGATAACCCCTATTGATTTTCAGGTCACTAGGTCAAAGGTCAAGGTCACGATGACCCGAAATAGTAAAATGGTTTCCGGATGATAACTCAAGAACACTAGGGCCTAGGATCATGAAACTTCATAGGTACATTGATCATGACTCGCAGATGACCCCTATTGATTTTCAGGTCAAAGGTCAAGGTCACAATGACCCGAAATAGTAAAATGGTTTCTGGATGTTAACTCAAGAACGCTTATGCCTAGGATCATGAAACTTCATAGGTACAATGATCATGACTCGCAGATGACCCCTATTGATTTTCAGGTCACTAGGTCAAAGGTCAAGGTCACAGTGACCTGAAATAGTAAAATGGTTTCTGGATGATAACTCAAGAACGCTTATGCCTAGGTTCATGAAACTTCATAGGTATATTGATCATGACTCGCAGATGACCCCTATTGAGTATCAGGTCACTAGGTCAAAGGTGAAGGTCACAGTGCCAAAAAACGTATTCACACAATGGCTGTCAAGGTCACGGTGACTCAATTTAGAAAAATGGTTTCCGGATGATAACTCAAGAATGCTTACGCCTAGGATCATGAAACTTCATAGGTACATTGATCATGACTCGCAGATGAAATAATGATGTAACTTGACCAGGATGTTTGTCTGGACAATATCTAGGTCAAGTTTGACATTTGGTAAAGATTGAATTAACCGACTCCTCTCAGGTGAGCGAACTAGGGCCATCTTGGCCCTCTTGTTTTGTATGTGTGATCAGTGTGAAGACGCAAACAACAAAATTTAGAGATAAATTCTACTTATACTCAAGTTTTTCACCTGTTTTTAATGAGCCATTGCTGGAGTGTTAGTTGTTTTCAATTAAATGCTCTAATTATATTTGTAGTGTGTTTATGTTCTAACTTGTATATTTTAATGACTGACATTTGTTTTATTATTGTTTACTTAGTGGCATATTTGTCTTTGTTTATTGCATCTGAGTGTAGTAGGTGAGTGTTCAAACTATTTTCTTACTTATCCCAGACAGTTTTGATTATTTTAGATGCTTGGAAATTTGGAATTTGGGTAGAGATTACTTCGGTGAACAATCGCGGTAATGTTTAACATCGGTTTTACGTTTACCTGCTTATTGACTATGACATGCAGGTTTGCACAGCAATAAATATGATGAGGAATTATCTGATGACGACGCTTTAATTCTCAGTCTGGTAACTCAAAGTTGTATGAGTCACTTCCTTTCGACATCGCATCTTGAAAAAAGTCTGTGTTTTTATGCCCCCGGTAGGGTGGCATATAGCAGTTGAACTGTCCGTCAGTCAGTATGTCAGTATGTGTGTATGTCAGTCTGTCCGTCCGTCAAAAAAAAAACTTTAACATTGGCCATAACTTTTTCCCTATTGAAGATAGCAACTTGATATTTGGCATGCATGTGTATCTTATGGAGCTGAATATTTTGAGTGGTGAAAGGTGAAGGTCAAGGTCATCCTTCAAGGTCAAATGTCAAAGATATGGCGTCTGTCCGTCCGAAAACTTTAACATTGGCCATAACTTTTTCAATATTGAAGATAGCAACTTGATATTTGGCATGCATGTGTATCTCATGAAGCTGCACATTTTGAGTGGTGGAAGTTCAAGGTCAAGGTCATCCTTCAAGGTCAAAGGTAAAAAAAAAAGTTTTTTTTAAAGCGGCGTTCTCATGAAGCTGCACATTTTGAGTGGTGGAAGTTCAAGGTCAAGGTCATCCTTCAAGGTCAAGGTCATCCTTCAAGGTCAAGGTTATCCTTCAAGGTCAAGGTCATCCTTTAAGGTCAAAGGTAAAAAAAATAAATATATATAATTTCAAAGCGGCGTTATCATGAAGCTGCACATTTTGAGTGGTGGAAGTTCAAGGTCAAGGTCATCCTTCAAGGTCTAGGTCATCCTTCAAGGTCAAAGGTCAAAAAAATATTTCAAAGCGGCGTTCTCATGAAGCTGCACATTTTGACTGGTGGAAGTTCAAGGTCAAGGTCATCCTTCAAGGTCAAAGGTAAAAAAAAAATGTTTTTTCAAAGCGGCGCAATAGGGGGCATTGTGTTTCTGACGAACACATCTCTTGTTTATCAATGAAACATGATCTTAAGTAAGAGAATAAATAGGACTATAAAATTTTACTATGTAAACAAACATACCTTGATTACAAGTAAAGATTTAAGCTTATAAAGTAATTTTTGAAACAATTGAATCTTTTATTGTGATGATGATTAAACATTGTTTTCTAGTTATAGGTATCATAACAAAAACCACTTGGTATACAAAACTGTATGTGCTTTGTAGTTGTAATTTTGCATGACCATGTACTAAGAATGCATGCTTCCTTATGCTTCTGATTGACAACTGCAGACCTGTAGCTTGAAAGATAATTAGTCAAAAAGGAATCATTCATTCAATTTGTTAACCCTCTTGAACACAAGTGAGCTATTGTGGTGACCGTACGTTCAGTATCTTGCATTGTGTGTCATCTTTCATCAACTTTTAGCTTCTTACCTCTCTGGGGGCCACTTTTTTGTATCCAATTTTGATTAAATTTTGTTAGAATATTCATCTTGACAATATCTAGGTTGAGATTGAATCTAGATCAAGTGGGTTCACCGGGTCAAGTCTTTAAAAAAAAGGTTACCACTCTAGTGAGCACATTGATGACTCAATCGCATTGAAACTTAGTGAAAATGTTTATTATGACAATGTATATACCAGTTTTAAATCTTTGTCATGTTTGTCCATAACTTGGTCACCAGGTGAAATCTTAGAAAAACATTGTAAACACTCTAGGGACCATAGTCATGACTAAATCTTTAGAAAACTTGGAAAGATTGTCGATCTTAACAATAAATAGAATGAGTTAAAATTTGGGTCATGTTTGCGAAAGACTGTCAACTTGTCAAATCTTATAAAAACTTGTTACCACTCTAGAGGCCACTTTAAATGATTCAATCTCACTAAAACTCAGTCAGAATGTTTGAGTTTGAACCAGGTCACTTCCAACCAAAATCTAGGTCACAAGGTTAAAACCTTGTTATCACTCTATAGAGGCCAAATTAATAACTTATCTTGAGTCTTGATGGGGCTTTGTAATTCTATTTATCATGACAATATCTAGATACAGTTCAAATCTTGATAATGTGCATTCAAAACAGATAAAATCTTAGAAAAACTTTACTTTATAGGCAACATGTATGACTCAATATTGATGAAATGTAGTCAATAAATTTTTATGGCAACAATTTCTAAGCCAAGTTTGAAGCTGGTTCACTTGTTAATAAAAATAGGTTACAGTGTCATATCTTTATTTCTACTTCTTAACCCATATTTCTACTCTAGAAGCCACATTTGATACTCAGTTTTGATGAAACTTAGTCAGAATGGTTATCTTGACCATATCAAGACCTTGTTATAATCTGGGTCAAGTGGGGTCAAAAACTATGTCACCAGGTCAAGTCTTGAACAACTGGTGTACAGTGAAGTCAGGTGAGCACTCGAGGGCCATGAGGCACCATCACTTTTTATAGAAAACTAATGTCATATTAATTGAAAAGGTCCTTTTTTTGCAGTTTGCGGGATTAATAAGTTTGATGTGTGTAAAAAAGAGTTGTTGAATTTTTATTCTGAATTATTTTTACTTGAAAAATAAAGCCTACAAAAAGCATGGACCCATGTTGTTTAAATGCAATTCCTGAAAAACTTGCGTGCCTATTTCTGTTACAAGCCATACACTGAAATGTCTAATTAATTTGTTGGTGATACTCTTAAATGACCATAAAATATGATTTAAACTTTTATAATTTATTTTGCTATCAGCCAAAGGAACCAACTATTCCTGATAAAATAACCAATAAATAACTTCCTTCATATTTTTATGCCCCCCTTCGAAAAAGAGGGGGTATATTGCTTTGCTCATGTCGGTCGGTCGGTCGGTAGGTCGGTCGGTCGGTCCGTCCACCAGGTGGTTGTCGTATGATAACTCAAGAACGCATACGCCTAGGATCATGAAACTTCATAGGTAGATTGATCATGACTCGCAGATGACCCCTATTGATTTTGAGGTCACCAGGTCAAAGGTCAAGGTCACGGTGACCCGAAATAGTAAAATGGTTTTCGGATGATAACTCAAAAACGCATACGCTTAGGATCATGAAACTTCATGGGTAGATTGATCATGACTCGCAGATGACCCCTATTGATTTTGAGGTCACTAGGTCAAAGGTAAGGTCACGGTGACCCGAAATAGTAAAATGGTTTCCGGATGATAACTCAAGAACGCATACGCCTAGGATCATGAAACTTCATGGGTAGATTGATCATGACTCGCAGATGACCCCTATTAATTTTGAGGTCACTAGGTCAAAGGTCAAGGTCACGGTGACCCGAAATAGTAAAATGGTTTCCGGATGATAACTCAAGAACGCATACGCCTAGGATCATGAAACTTCATGGGTAGATTGATCATGACTCGCAGATGACCCCTATCAATTTTGAGGTCACTAGGTCAAAGGTCAAGGTCACGGTGACCCGAAATAGTAAAATGGTTTCCGGATGATAACTCAAGAACGCATACGCCTAGGATAATGAAACTTCATAGGTAGATTGATCATGACTTGCAGATGACCCCTATTGTTTTTGAGGTCACTAGGTCAAAGGTCAAGGTCACGGTGACCCGAAATAGTAAAATGGTTTTCGGATGATAACTCAAGAACGCTTTTGCCTAGGATCATGAAACTTCATAGGTAGATTGATCATGACTCGCAGATGACCCCTATTGATTTTGAGGTCACAAGGTCAAAGGTCAAGGTCACGGTGACCCGAAATAGTAAAATGATTTTCGGATGATAACTCAAGAACGCTTTTGCCAAGGATCATGACACTTCATAGGTACATTGATCGTGACTCGCAGATGACCCCTATTGATTTTCAGGTCACTGGGTCAAAGGTCAAGGTCACAGTGACAAAAATCGTGCTCACACAATGGCTGCCACTACAATGGACAGCCCATATGGGGGGCATGCATGTTTTACAAACAGCCCTTGTATTTTAAAGAATTGCTAATACCTTAAATTCAAATTTACTTTATTATAATATTTGTTTGGTTTTAGTTTAATATTGTGATTCATTATTATTTGCCAAATTTTGTTTCAGTAAATATTTTAATCTTGTCAAAGTGTTTTATATCAATTTATGTAATCATGGAGTATTGTAGTAATAAGTATTTTGAGATCCATACTATAAATGACTTACCAGTATTAAATATGATAGTATTTAAGTGATAGACAAAAGACTTCATTCATTTTTCTGAATTTTTTAATAATTTTTTTCAGTGCCAAGTTTGGAAAGAAAATGATGTACGTGAACTATCTTCATGAACTGAAGACTTACCTGCATTTTGACCAGCTCAAAGTTCCTGCACCAGTCTTAAAGTAAAAATAACTTTTTCATAAATATTTCTAGACTTGAAAAGTAGTTTTTTTAGGTATTCTTGATTGATATTTACTTAAAATCACCCGCAGAACGTGTTACCTCCATCGAGGCCACTAGTATGTATTGAAAATTTAAATAAATATAAGCTAATAACTTAAATTTTTTATTGTTATCACTTAAAATAGAATTAAAAATATTCATTATTTCGTTGTTATTATCACTTGCTTTAATGGCACTGACCAAACTTGACCCTTAAAAAGGGAATTGAAAACCAGAATATATTTGGTAAGGTATCTTACCTTTCTGTCCATGGTTACCATGGTTTCAGGTACGATGCCAAGCTAGTGGCTGCACAGAAGCCAGCCTACCCATACACAGGGGAGGTTCAGAGGAACAACAGCTCCTTGAAAACTCAGCAGTTTGGAGTGACTCTCAGTCTGTAGGTCAAGCATTGAACAAATGTATAATTGATTAAATGTATTTACAATCAAACCTGACTTAACAGTCACTTAATGGTTGCCTGATTCCCCTGATGAAAATCCTTCTATATTACACCTGAGAAATACTGCCACCTGTCTGCGATGGCCAACAGCAACTACAATGTATATTTCACTCCCAAAGCCATATTTGACCTGAGCAGTCATGAGTCAGTCATTTTGTGGTGTAAAAAGTAAACATTTTAAACTGTTGTTGTTGTTTCTTAACACTAACATCATAGCGTTTATTAAACTTCAATTTTGTGGCTAAAGAATGTGATTGCAGTCACTGCTTTTGATGTGATAAATTCGGAAGGGTGATACTTGCGCTGGTAGCTCATGAGATCAATGTAGTGCTTTCAACACTGCCTGAAGCCAATCTTGGGTTTGCTCTTAAATGTTCGGATATTGTGGCGGGAAATTAACATAGAATATATTGTCACTCACAAAATAAAATCATGCATTTTGTACCTGGTTAAATCTGTGTCGCACTCTCTCATATTGCATTGAAATTTTGGCCTTTCCTATAAGGAACACTAATTGGACATTTATTTATCACAATTGGTTGTGAAGAACTTAATTGCCTCAATTGGTCTACTGCCGAAATGTAAGACAACTTTTTTAACAATTACTAACATTGATAACCTAATCTTTTGGTTATGATAAATAAAAAAGTATGCATGATAAATTGATTATAATGATATATGATAAGTTTTGAGTGTTTATCAATATTCTCATTGTTTTCAGTATAAAGGCCAATTATGGAGAGGTGATACCTCCAGCTGTGAAGCAGACAGTGGAGTTTCTCCGTGGAAACGGTATGGATCTCAGATTAATTATACCCCCGGCCATTACCATTGGTAATGGGGGCTATATAGGAGTCATTTTGTCGGTTGGTGTGTCGGTCTGTCCCGAAATTTCATCTGATCTTCACCAAACTTGGTCACAAGTTGTATCTAGATGATGTATTGGTCAAGTTTGACTATGGGTTTTACCCAAAAACTAGGTCACAGGGTCAGGGTGTGTTATAAACCGAAAGTTTGTCCGGACCATAACTATGTCATTTGTCGTTAGATTTTAAAATAACTTGGTACATTTGTTCACCATCATGGGACAGTGTAAAACAAGTACATCAATATCTCCAAGGTCAAGGTCACACTTGGAGTTCAAAGGTCAAATGCTTTTCCAGGCCATAACTTTATTGTTTATTGTTCACCATCATTGGACGGTGTGTGAGTTCAAAGGTAAAAAATGGCCATAAATGATCTTGTCCAGGCCATAACTATGTCATTCATTGTGATTTTTAGCTCATCTATTTTTTGAAAAAAAATTATGAGCTATTGTCATCACCTTGGCGTCGGCGTCGGCGTCGGCGTCGGCGTTGGCGTTGGCGTCGGCGTCCGGTTAAGTTTTGCGTTTAGGTCCACTTTTCTCAGAAAGTATCAATGCTATTGCATTCAAACTTGGTACACTTACTTACTATCATGAGGGGACTAGGCAGGCAAAGTTAGATAACTCTGGCGTGCATTTTGACAGAATTATGTGCCCTTTTTATACTTAAAAAATTGAAAATTTTGGTTAAGTTTTGCGTTTAGTTCCACTTTTCTCAGTAAGTATCAATGCTATTGCATTCAAACTTGGTACACTTACTTACTATCATGAGGGGACTGGGCAGGCAAAGTTAGATAACTCTGGCATGCATTTTGACAGAATTATGTGCCCTTTTTATACTTAGAAAATTGACAATTTTGGTTAAGTTTTGTGTTTAGGTCCATTTTATTCCTTAAGCATCAAAGCTATTGCTTTCATACTTGCAACACTTACTAACTATCATAAGGGGACTGTGCAGGCAAAGTAATGTAACTCTGACTGGCATTTTGACAGAATTATGTGCCCTTTTTATACTTAGAAAATTGAAAATTTGATTAAGTTTTGTGTTTAGGTCCACTTTATTCCTACAGTATCAAAGCTATTGCTTTCATACTTGCAAGATTTATGAACTATCATAAGGGGACGGTGCAGGCAAAGTTATGTAACTCTGACTGGCATTTGGACGGAATTATGGGCCCTTTATACTTAGAAAATTGAAAATTTGGTTAAGATTTATGTTTTGGTCACTTTACCCCTAAAGTATCATAGATATTGCTTTCATACTTGGAACACTCACAAACTATCATAAGGGTACAGTAAAAGGACAAGTTGCATAACTCTGGTTGTCATTGTTACGGAATTATGGCCCTTTTTTGACTTAGTAACTTTTAATATATGGTTAAATTTTGTGTTTCGATCCACTCGAAGTATCAAGGCTATTGCTTTCAAGCTTCAAATACTTACATGCTATCATGAGGTTACTGTACCTGGCAACTTGAATTTTACTTTGACCTTTGAATGACCTTGACTCTCAAGGTCAAATTATTAAATTTTGCTAAAATTGCCATAACTTCTTTATTTATGATTAGATTTGATTGATACTTTGATGAAACTACTCTTACCTGACATACCACAATAGACTTCACCCAAACCATCCCCCGTGCCCTCCCCCCCCTCCCCCCCTCCCCCCCCCCCCTATTTTTTTTTTTTTTTTTTTTTTTTTTATAAGATCATCTCACAAATGACCACCACACCCTCACACTATACCCCCACCCCACCCCCCCACCCCACCCCCCCCCCCAAATTTTTTTTTTGATTTTTTTTTTTTTTTTTTTTTTTTTTTAAGATCATCTCACAAATTATCACCACACCCTCACACTATACCCCCCCCCCCCCCCCGATTTTTTTATTATTTTTTTTTTTTTTTCGCTTTTTTGGAAGATAATGTAATAAATGTCCACAACCCCACACTATACACCCCTCTTCACTCCACTCCTCCCTCCTTTGTGATTGAAAATGAGAGTCCCTTCACCTTTAAAAAGAAAATAGATGAGCGGTCTGCACCCGCAAGGCGGTGCTCTTGTTTAAAATTACTTGGTACATTTGCTCACAATCATTGGACAATGTGTCATGCGAAAGAATTACGTCGATATCCCAAGGTCAAGGTCACACTTGGAGTTCAAAAGTGAAATGAGCTTGTCTGGGCCATAACTATGTAATTCATTGTGAGATTTTAAAATGACTGTACAATAATTTTGTTCACAGTCATTGGACAGCGTGTCATGCGAAAGAATTCAATAGTTCAAAGGTCAAAATCGCCATAAATAATAATGGCATAATAATTCTTAAAAATCGCCATAAATTAGATTCTCTTCTTTTGTGAAGACAGCATGCAAAATAGTCTGTGTCAATGCGGCACGTGGTGGTATATGTCACATCTGTGACAAAGCGCTAGTTATATCAATATCAGTCAGTAGTTGGATTGCTCCTTGTGCATGTATTAAAAACTAATTTGTAGTAAATACTATGCAATGTACTTTATTTTGATATGCACGTATAGTTGTTCTTATCAGCTGTTTGAATATCTTTGTTCATATTTTGAAGAGCAAAGCATGGAAGTTGTATACAAGAAATAGTTACAATTTACTTAAAAAGGTCTACAAGTAAACATAAGGAGATAATATTATCAGCCTGATGAAGTTCATAACACAGACAACAGCCTATTGTAATCCTTGACTATCCTTAGCTATTTACTATCCTAATCAATGTACTATATTTATCCATTTAATTAACTTATCCGTAGACTGTCCTTATTTGTAGACTGTTCTATCATAGTAGTCTGTCTTTATTCATTGATTGTTCTATCATAATAGCCTGTTCTTATCCATAGACTGTTATATTGTAGAAGTCTGTCCTAATCCACAGACTTTTGCATCATACATGTAATTGTCTGTCCTAATCCACATACTGTTCTATCATAATTGTCTGTCCTAATCCACAGACTTTCCCATCATAATTGTCTGTCCTAATCCACATATTGTTCGATCATAATTGTCTGTCCTAATCCACATACTTTTCCATCATAATTGTCTGTCCTAATCAACATACTGTTTGATCATAATTGTCTGTCCTAATCCACAGACTTTTCCATCATAATTGTCTGTTCTAATCCACATACTGGTCTGTCATAATTGTCTATCATAATCCACAGACTTTTCCATCATAATTGTCTGTCCTTAATCCACATACTGTTCGATCATAATTGTCTGTCCTAAACCACATACTGTTTTATCATAATTGCCTGTCATAATCCACAGACTTTTCCATCATAATTGTCTGTCCTTCAATTGAAGTTTCTATTGTAATAGTATATCCTTATCCTCAGACTGTTCTATCATCTATAAACAGACCTTGTCAGGAGTGTGATGTCTACTCCTTTCAGCTTATTTCCTCCCTTTCAATGTGCAACTTTTTGAACAAAAAGTTATTCATTTTGCGGAATCAATATGCAAATGAAGAGTTAAATTGAACCCTGTAAGGGGGTAAGGGCACTTTCCTCCCCTAAGGTGGTTCTTTAATCACATCCCTGCTTATTTATAGACAATTTTTTCAGCATTGGATTCTGAGGGAATCTTCCGTCGAAGTGCTAACGCTGCCACCTTGAAGGAAGTGCAGACTCGTCTGAACAATGGAGAGGTTATCAACTTTGAGGACTATGAGGATGTTACCATAGCAGCCGTTACTCTCAAGACATTCCTGAGGGAGCTTAAAGAACCAATCCTCACGTTCGAGTTGTATGAGCCTATTGTTCGGCTACACGGTATGTTTTTGTATTGTCTAAATGGCATGTTATATTAAATACGTGAGTATAATTTTCCCCAGAAGGTTGGCCATTCACTGCATCACAGTAATTAAAGGATAAGTTTAACCAGAAATTACATTATGTGTTGAAATTGATACTACATTCAATGGCTGCCTTGTTTTGTGGGTCAAGACTTTTACATTTGACTGCTATCAATAAAAAAAAACGCTCCCAGGAACTCATTAGTTTTTATGCCCCCGGATCAAATGATCGAGGGCATATTGTTTTTGGCCTGTCTGTCTGTCACTCTGTCAATCTGTCCCAAAACTTTAACCTTGGTTAAAGTTTTGCGATAACTTTGCAATATTGAAAATAGCAACTTGATATTTGGCATGCATGTGTATCTCATGGAGCTGCACATTTTGAGTAGTGAAAGGTTAAGGTCATCCTTCAAGGTCAAAGGTCAAATATATGACTTCAAAGCGGCGCAATAGGGGGCATTGTGTTTCTGACAAACACATCTCTTGTTTTTCATTTCTTTCATCAGTGTTTTTTTATTTGTGGTTGGTTTATTTGCTAACAAATACTATATTAAATAGAGAATAAATGTGTAGTTTTTATGCCCCCTTTCCAAGAAAAGGGGGCATATAGTGATCGGACTGTCCGTCTGTCTGTCTGTCCGTCTTTCCGTCACACTTTGCGTTTAGGTTTCAAAAAATGCTTGTAACTTCTATGTCCCTTGAGATATAACCTTCATATTTGGTATGCATGTGTATATGGACAAGGCCTTTCCATATGCACAAATTTTTTTACCCCTGTGTAGTGTTTTTCCCAGGCCATTTTAGCGTGGCGAAAAGCCACGCCGCCCTCTCAGATCGCCACGCTGCCCTTTTCAAAGGCAAATTTCGCCACATACCTTTTTTTCAAAGGCAAATTTCGCCACGCGCCCTTATCGATAACATCTTTATTGCCTTACGATCTAACTTGGTCCGCAAAATCAGCTTCCTTGATTGCCTGTGACGCTCCGACTGTGCTTGATTTACTCGAGAGACGTCACGTCTAATCGACTATATTAATTGAGCAGATTTAATCTATAACGTTCTCGATTAATAGGTAGGTCTTTTTGACTGCTCCAAAGCTGTGAATTAGTCATGCGTGAATAACCCCGTGTCAGTATTAATCAATAATGCCAGAGGCTATGTTATACCAAGCGCACTTTTCGCTCGGCAATGTGTACTCCTTTACGATAAAATCATAACTTCGGAGACTTTTGATGAAAAACTCGATGCTATTCTCATTGCAATTGTGCATTGCATGCATTATTCAGTTATATCAAAACATATATTTTTACGCATTATTACATTTAAAATCACAAACAAATTTATTCTTTATCGTTTTCGTCTTTAAGATAATTAGATCTAATTATTGAAATAATTACTGAGACGTATACTAATTTAACAAAATGCGAATCGCGTATACGATTTAACGTTGCTATGCGCACCTGTCGCTTACATCATTTGACATTTTATCAACATGGCGGACTATACAGAATTAAATTGTGACTCGGCAAAAATGGCAAATAACGTCGTAAACGATCGAATTAACGATGGAGATTATACATTAAGAAGGAATTAATAAAATGTCTGTGATAATCAACGATGCATAAAAATGTTTTAGATAGCAACAATATTATTTATTTATTTGTAATCTACCTCGTGGATGCATGTCACAGAAACGAGTGTTTGCATATTGTTAGCGATCAATTTACTCGCAATGTTATTTTAAACATATGTCGAGATTATTGTTAAAAAATGGGATAAGACAAACATGGTTTCATTTATATGTTAGTGGATCTGTGTATAATCAGATTCATATGCATATATTGCTTTATTATGTTTGTCGTGCTGTACAGTTTATTGAAACAGCCTGGAACTAAAATGTACATTGCAAGGTAAATATATTAATATAAATCATAGTAAGTTAAATACATCTATTACCATTAAATGTGCTTGTTTAAATTTTTTTTTCCACAACTGCTTCTGATGCGATTACATGTTTCCACGTAATTCAGGTATTCAGGGAACGTTTTTGCCCTTTTTTTGCCTAAACTGCGCGCTAAAATGCCCTTTTTGAAAGTAATGCGCCATGCCCCTTTGCCCTCCTGGGAAAAACACTACTGTGACCTTGACCTTGAACTTAGAGTCTGCGTTTAGGTTTCAAAATCTGCGTTTAGGTTTCGAAAAATGCTCATTACTTATATGTCCCTTGAGATAAAACCTTCATATTTGAAATGCATGTGTATATGGACAAGGCCTTTCCATACAAACAAAAATTTTTACCCCTGTGACCTTGACCTTGAACTTAGGGTCTGCGTTTAGGTTTCAAAATCTGCGTTTAGGTTTTGAAAAATGCTCATTACTTCTATGTCCCTTGAGATATAACCTTCATATTTGGTATGCATGTTTATATGGACAAGGCCTTTCCATACGCACAAAATTTTTGACCCCTGTGACCTTGACCTTGAAGTTAAGGTCCGCGTTTAGGTTTCGAAATCTGCGTTTAGGTTTCGAAAAATGCTCATAACTTCTATGTCCCTTGATATATAACCTTCATATTTGGTATGCATGTGTATATGGACAAGGCCTTTCCATACGCACACAAATTTTTACCCCTGTGACCTTGACCTTGAACTTAGGGTCCGCTTTAAGGTTTCAAAATCTGCGTTAAGGTTTCGAAAAAAGCTCATAACTTCTACCAAGCGTTTATAGGGGGCATAAGTCATCCTATGGTGACAGATCTTGTTCAATATTATTTTGAATAAGGTTTTATTCAAAGAGCTTGATAAGGAGGTGAACTAAATGATCTGATATATAATTTTTTTTTTTTTCTTATTTGTTTTTTTTTAAACCTTCAATTGGGAATTTCTGTCTGTTATATTGGCATTTTTTGAACTTGTTGAGATTGGGAATGGCGCTAAATTTTGGGCCCAAATTTGACTAAAAATCCCTGCTCATGAATTATCTGTCCTGTGTTACAGGTCAAGATAAAGATAGACAGATCATAGAGGCCAAGAGAATGCTGACTGAGGAGCTGCCAGAAGATAACTACGTAGTCCTAAAGTACATTCTAGATCTACTGGTCGAGGTAATGGCAAGAGATCAATTAGCCTTTATTTGAAACAGCTGCTTTAAAAAATACCATCAATATCACCTGAATTTGGGAGTTTTCTTAAGGTGGGTGAAAATGTAGTTGTTTTGTTACTATCGGTAATAAGTGATAATAATGAAAATAGAAGACCAGGCCCTAAAATCATATTCTTATGGAGTTACAGGTGTACGTTTATAATTACAGTTTAGGGAATGTTTTGCAACATACGTTTAAATATTTAATTTAAAGGCTGGTAAAAATAAATCTGCTATTAAAGCCATGATTATAACATTGAAGTGAACAAGTTACATATTATATCAACACATTCAAGCCAAAAAGTGATTCAAAAATTACATCAAGGAAACAGTAATAAAAAAGGAAAGGAAAAAATGCATACATAATATACATGTAGGTAACATAAATCTCCTTTAAAGAGAGAGCATACAGGGCCACTTTGTCTGACATTCCAAAATTAAATTTTGATGTACAGTTTTGTATTTCAGTTTTCTCAGTGCAATATTTTGCTTCATTATTACATAAATATTGTTTACACTAGGTGGCTGCCCACTCAGAGAAGAACAGGATGACCACAGTAAACCTCGCCATCTGTTTCGGCCCCAACCTGATATGGCCACGGGGCCAGGTCTCCCTTAGTGCCCTCGGACATTTCAACACTTTCGCTCTCTTGCTTCTGGAGAACTTTGACACTCTATTTGAGGCCGATTCTGGCTGATTTTTTATGTCATTCCAATTTGTACAAATCTACTTTCTTTGTTAATTGAAAGTTTTCTTGTAGGGCATGGTGTTTTGGGAGCTTTCTAGCGGGGCGTGGAATTTGAAGTCCTTTAACTGTAGAATAAAAGTGGGTTAATACAAGTGCCGGCTTTTAGACCTGCTATTGTTTGTAGACAAGTGTTGATTTATAAGTTTAAAGCCAAAATTGGATGAAGTGATATGTGTTTTTACTTTGGAGAATAGGTTGTTGGGATGAGCTGTATTTACATGACAAGATAGGATGTATACTAATTAAAATGAATTATCACATTTTTCAGGGACCACGTGTTCATTTACTTTCTAATGTTTACTTATCAGTCTTTACTCTGACTGAAATATAATTTATATTATACAAATTATGAAATTTATCTGTTTATATATCAATTGTTAATGGCAAAATAGACATGTTAATTATCCCAGCAGAATCTTAGAGTTTTCTGGAAATTTGAGTTATTCAAGATTTAATGATACACAGTTTTTAACCTGGAGTATTTGTTACATAAAAGAGGTTAATCCCAACTTTATACAGATTATTTTCTTTTGTGTGTTTGGCGTTAATGCCTCATTAAAGATGTTACAAGTCAATATCAGAAACCACTCATGCCTCACTGAATATTCTGGTTTGTCCACAGTTGTACACTGAAAAGGTCAAGCAGAACTGTCAAAACAACCTGCATTTCATGAGATATGGAATGGAATGTAATATTTTTGTTATTGTACTTAGCCATTAAAAAGGGTCCATAAATGAGAAAATTTTAAATACTGGTAATAAAACTGAAGTTGAGACAAAATCTTAAGCTACATGTAACAAAATGGTGTCCTACAAATATTCACAAAAGAGTGTTTAGAACCATTATAATTATGAGCATCACAAGAACAGGTTGCACTGAGGTGTATTTCAGTTTTTTAACCAGGTTTTTAACCAGGTTTTCCGAAGGAAAAAACTGGTTATTAGATTGGCGAATGCGGGCTGGCTGGCTGGCGGGCGGGCGGAACAAGCTTGTCCGGGCCATAACTATGTCGTTCATTGTCAGATTTTAAAATTATTTGGCACATTTGTTCACCATCATTGGACGGTGTGTCGCGCGAAATAATTACGTCGATATCTCCAAGGTCAAGGTCACACTTTGAGTCCAAAGGTAAAAAATGGCCATAAATGAGCTTGTCCTGGCCATAACTATGTCATTCATTGTGAGATTTTAAAATCATTTGGCACATTTGTTCACCATCATGGGACGGTGTGTCGCACGAAAGAATCGCTTCAATATCTCCAATGTCAAGGTCGCCACGACTAAAAATAGAATTTTTTTTAAAACAAACTTACAAAGGGGGTTAATTTTGTTTGTTCATTTCAAAAGTTCAGTTTGAGTTTTCTCCCTTTATCAGATTTTTTTTTCACAATGAAAACCTGGTTTTGTGACAATTTTGTCCCTTGTTTTAATTTTAGGTTAAATGTATTGCCTTAAGAAAATTCAGAAACATATCATGTCTTGATATTGTTGGAAGTGAATTAGATGTTGTCTCAGATGATAAAGTAGTGTTTGACATCAGTTATCTTTATTTTTACAAGCATTAAGAACTGCCTGCATGATGGTGCCCTTAAATTTGTGCTAAACATGTTGAACATGTATATTTTAGACAAGCACATGTTAATTCATATTATGCTGAACATTTCGCCTCAGCTTAATCTTAAATTGGAAGCTTTTTTTGAAGACTATATAATACTCAAATTATTTTCATTCTCAAATTATATTATTAATATTTGTGCCATTATTATAAAAACCATATGCATTATCGTGCGTACCAGTTCATTTCTTCTTTTTGAGTTGTTAATGAGTACATGTAGTTCTTTAATGCTAATCGTGTTATTTGTATGAAGCGCACTGGGCAAGCATCATGTAATAATTATCTTCTTAAGACAGTCTGACTCGTATGTTGTTATGTTTGCATTTTTTTTTAGAGCTTTGTAATGAAAATCTGAGCATTTTATAAAATAAGTCAGCATAACACGGTATGTGGAATGTAGAAAAACAGTTACTTAATATGGTTTGCTATTAAAGTATGCTTTTTATATCAATGAAAATAATGTAATAAATGAGACGAAAAATTGAACAATTTACTTCTAGCAGACTCTTTAAAACTGAAGAAAAAAAGTTTTCTTAATCATTGTACATTTCAAAAACCCTGTCCAATGGTAATTTTTAGGTCATTTTTAAGGTGTGTCTTGTGTTCTAATTAATGTAACTTCCAGGTCTTATATAGCCACCTATATATGAACAAAGAATATCACTTGTTGTATACAATATATCACATTCTGTAACCTTGATATTGTATGTAGCAGCATGCAAATTTATATTAGGCATGCTTTCCCAGTTATTTAGATGTACATGTATTGTCTAGGGTCTGCAACATCAATACTTTGGTCCAGTTACAAAGTTCTTTTAAAAAGCAATTAACAAGCTTTTTCAATGGAAATTCATTCACTTTTATTTAAATTAATCACAAATCATATACCTCAGATAGTATTTATTCATCTAGTTTCAGTGCATTGCACTGTTTTGCACTTGTATATATTATAATATTGCCTGTGTTTGGGTAAGTTCATTGTGAAATCTTTTCTCATAAATAAATTCATGCTGGATTTGTTTTCCATGTTCATGCTGGGCTTTGTTTTTGCATGTGTTTTACGAGGTAAATTACAAAATACTGTAACTGTATATCAATGGGATATTCCTGAACCTATTTAAACCACTTCCAGTGCGAGAAATAATGTATTCATGTGAACAATATTTTATATATATGTGTCTTGTTCTGACAAAACTGGGCATAATGCATGTGCGTAAAGTGCCGTCCCAGATTAGCCTGTGCAGTCCGCACAGGCTAATCAGGGACGACACTTTCCGCTTAAACTTGATTTTCGGTAAGAAGGGACTTCCTTCAAACTAAAAATACCTTACAAGCGGAAAGTGTCGTCCCTGATTAGCCTGTGCAGACTGCACAGGCTAATCTGGGACGGCACTTTACGCACAAGCATTAAGCCCAGTTTTCACAGAACAAGACACATATACATATATATGAGCCTCACTCTGGGACAATGGGCCCTAATGCATGTGAGGAACGGGTCTGCAAAGGCTTGTCAGACAACTCTATCCGCTTTTATGTTTTTTTCATCGAAAGGAAGTTGTTCTTAGAAAAAATCAAGTTTATGCAGTAATTGTTTTCCCTGAAAGGCCTGTGCAGCATGCACAGGCTAATTTGATATGAAACTTTCACACATGCATTAAGCGCGGCATTGCCAGCGCGAAGGCTCAAATAGTAATACATAAAGGTTAATAAATGGGTGGGGAAAATGTTGGCAAGGTAAACATTGTGTTAATTGTCACAACTAGTTGTGTTCACTGCTTGTATACAAAAATGTTCTCAAATGTTGAACAATGGCAGTTGTGATAGCTAGAAATTTTGAAAAAGTCAAAAACTTTATTTGTTATACATCTGTTCCATTTATTTAAAGGGATTTGTGTTATTTGTAATTGATTTTATCTTTTCATAATGCTTTAGTGTTAGCTTTCTATTACATTTTGAAAGGTTAAATATTTATTTTAATCATACATGTATGATTTAGACCTCATTTAAATTAATATTTATTATTAATATTTTGCAAATAAGACACATGCGATTGTAAAATTAATATCAGAATTTTCTATATTTTCTATAATCTTTGAATTCAGTCGGATAGTAAAAATTTTGCTAAAATAATTAAGAGCTGTTTTGCTTTAATGCTATTTATCTGTTGCAATGATTTTGTCACAGTATTTACTGGCGTGCTCTTGACATTTATTTACAGGAAGACATACATCTATTTCAAGAACTATCTGTTCCTCCGTTGTTGTTTTGTTCTTGCTTGTGCATATGCTTATTGATTATTTGTTTCAAACCATGTTATGTCTTATGTTTCAGTTGTACTGGCAAGTCATGTGTATGTCTTTTCTTAACTTGTTTTCTATTATTGTAAATGACACAAGTACTAAGTTCAAATAAATATGTTATTTATCAAAATTTGTTTTCTTATTTTATTAATTGTATGCATACCATATACCAGAATATAAGGGATGATGTTAGACATTGCTTGGTAAGATACCAATACCATTATAATTATACATTTTGTAAGTGGATTATTTTAAACCAAAAAAGTACAAATATTTCAGTATTTATTAAGCACTAGAGCTATTTTTGTTAAGTGGATGGAGCATATTTACAATCTTTCTTACGCCTAGTTTGTTTGATAATTTTCTATATTATCTTAAGCTTCAACAACATTCAAATCAACTAAGTCCAGCAAAATAATTTCCAGCAAGATCTTGGCAAGCTTGAATATTCTTTTTTCCTGTATATTCTTGCATTGGTTGTAATAAAACGTATCATAATGGTTGACAGAAAATGTGTTATCACTGTTTAGGAACTTTGTCACAGCATTATACAATTGCCCATTTTCCACTTGTGTCTCCAACTGTTTACCAGTCAAATATAATCACTGTCATCACAGCTAGTTACGATCTGTTCGTAATCTGTATTTGCCAACTTGTGTGCCTGTGAATGCGTCTGTTTGTTTTTTTAGCCAACTTCATTACACCAATAAAACATTATCATCAGCATTGTGTGCTATAAAAAGAAAAGTGATATCACTATTTTGGAACTTTGTCTGTTTGTCATCTACATAGACAAGGTCTTCTTCTGTGAGTGAGAATGTACTGCCACTGTTGGAGAACTCTGTCTATTTTTCATTGTCATCTACAAATTGTGTGCCCGTGAATGAGAACGTGATGTCACTGTTGTTGAACTTTGTCACAACCATGTGCTCCATATCTCGGTCCATTGCTGGAGTGAAGTAGTTTGCCCAGTCCCCCACACAACCTGGCAAGTGAAAGGGTAAACAGAATGTATGAACACTACCTAACCAATACACTGCAACTCCAATATATCACGGTCCGTTATATCGCGTTGTCCAATATATCGCGAATCGGCTATGGCTCCCAAAAATCTGATGAGCATAATCTCTAAATAACATGCTTTAAAATCTGAGAATTTGATGAGATAAAATCCGTTTCAAAGTTGTATTTTACCCTTTTTTCACCCACCTTAATTTCTGTTTAATCCGACATTCATAATCCAGTTTTAACCAGATTGTTTGCTCTCATTGTACACCACTCTAGCACCTGTGTACTGCGATAAACAATAATCCAACTTGTCAAACATCACAGGTCATTTTGGGTGTTAACCATTCTCTATTGAATTTGCTTTGAACTGCCGAAACGCACCAGTAAACACATGAAGGTGTATACAATTATAACTGTAATTGTCACAAGTCAATACTGACCTGTCTCAGCAATCTTTGCGCTTTAGATACAGTGTAAATTATTTGCTTTTAATTGAGAGGTGAATCATGTCCCTCAGTTTGTCAAACTTTCTATGCTTTTCATGAGGTGAATGACGTCATTTTGTAAATGGGTCTAATTTGTGCATGCTTTCTTGAACAATAACATTTGACAATGGTCTTTCGGATTACAAATTTAATTATATGCATTTCAAAATACTTACATGGAATAATGATTGGTGTTTTACCAATGAATAACATATGGATGTAACACATAAATCAATATGGTAAGTAAATAGTGTGTTTTGAGATTGACAAACTAAGCTAATGCATACATATAGATGATGAATAACTTGACAATTTATATCGCGCTTCGGATATATCACGGTCGCGATCTTTGGATCCCTTCAACCGCGATATATTGGAGTTGCAGTGTATACATGTAAGAGGAAACAGAATGTATGAACACAACCTAGCTCATAAAAGAGGAAACAGAATGTATAAATAGAATGAGAGGAAGGTAGTACTCATTTAGCTATGCCAGGTTCTAAGAAAACTCTGCTTAATGCATGTGTGTAAAGTGTTGGCCCTGATTAGCCTGTGATAATTGCACAAGCTAATTGGGGACGAGACTTGATTTTTGCTAAGAAGAGACCCCTTTTCAACAAAAAAATACCATAAAAGCGGAAAGTATCAATCATCATTTTCAAGCGCATCTATATTTTCGAAAGAACATGTTAAAATAAAGCAGTGTTATTGCAAAGTTTGACATGTTAAGGCAACTACCAATTCTTAACAAGTACTATTATAACAATTTGTGAGAAAATTTTAATTATTATTGACTTTTAATTCAACACAGGATAAACATAAAGAAAACTTTTGTTACAATTATGTACATGAACAGTTTTGGTATAATGTTCTTGCATTGGATTTCTTATTAAGCATACAACACTACTAATAAAACAAATGCAGATGTACCTTTCCTCATGAATGTTCCCTCTTTCCTATCAGCCACTCCAAGCGCCTCAAACCAATTATGATTGGTCATAGGGTTCTTCTTCATGCTCTCAAAACTGCAGTATTCCATAATGGCCTTTCTGTCCTCTGTCGAGATTTTCTTGCCTAGGAAGGCTGCAATCTTGTCTATAGTGCCCTCTGTATCCTAACAAATGCAGATCCTGGCTTTAAATTTAAAGAAGCCATGTTCTAGGAAAAATATGCTCCATGCATGTGCATAAGGTGCCAACTAAGATAAGACTGTGCAGTCTGTACAGGCTAATCAGGCTCGACATGTTCCGCTTTAATGATATTTTTTGCTTAAAGAAAGTCACTGATTAGAAAAAATCACATTGGGGTGGAAAGTGTCGACACAGGCTAATCAGGAACAACACTTCATGCACATGCATTAGGCCAATAGTGAGGCCGTATTGCTCAGTGTGAAAAACGTTATGCTATTTTAGCTGTATAAAATCTTTGAGAAAATCCACCATACATTTTTATTATCAAATAATATGTTCTACTCTTTAAAATGCACGACATCCACCATTTTATCTTTATAATAAACTCCATGCTTGGTAATAGGTGCTACTTTACAATGTGAATCTTGAGGCTGTTTTGTAAACAGCAAGAGACAATGCATTTCAAATCACAATACGTATTAATGGAGAGTTCACATATATTTGAAGGAGATACTTAAACGTTATAACTTCTACAAAGAGTTTGTCATACCAAAAAATTGTTTATGACATGTAATCATATCAATTTCTAATATGTATTTTCATAAGCCTATTAACCTATCATATATGATACATGTAAATTTGTTGCAACTGTGATACCTTTTTCAAATCTTCATATGTCAGGAACAGAATGTTGTCATCATTCCTTTTGTCCCAGAACTCTTTTACATGCTCACTCCATGGTGAATATAACACTGCAACGCATTCAAGGTATTGATATTAAAATACATATCAAACAAATACACTGGTTAAGCATGTACGGTTCATTCCAAAATCAACATGCATGGTACATGTAATTTGACAAAATGTGTCATATGACAAATTTCTATTCTACCTACTTTTTTGTCATTTATTGATTCATTCATAATTATCATTTAATTCATTAAAATAAAGTATGCACTAAATGTGTTAAAAATTGACAAGTACTAGTAGAACACGTATTTCAGTGGTTAAAACAAAACAAACAAATTAATTCACACTGTTCCTTAACTACAGATCATTGCTATGAAACAGACAGAAATTCTAACCTTTATCCTGTACAAACAGATTGAAAAATTCATTGAATTCTCCTTTATAGCGGGTCACTGGAAACAGGTAGCGAACATAGTGGAAGAAGGAAACTACAACATCCTTGGGGTTACGGGCAATATAGATGATCTGAAAAACAAAAATAATACCATATTTTCTGGACAAAAAGTCACATTGGTAGATAAGACTCTCCTGCTATTTTTAATAAATAAAATACATAAGCACTGTTAATTTGTGCTAAGAATTTGTTCACATCACATGACCAATTAAATTGTTTATTTTAGATTAACTTAACTGTGCATATTTGAAAACACAAACATGTAATTATATCTAATTTCTATCTTCCAATATAAAACATAGGCGTATAACACTTTATGCAACAATAAACTATGAGAGATAAATAACAAGATTAAATGATCTCAGTTTTCAGTGACCTATGAAACAGAACAAAATAGCCATTCATATTTATTATAGATGCATTAATGCAATCATGACTACACTAAATCTGATTTCCTAAACGAATAAGTTGCTGAAGAATAAAAGACCCATGTAAATTTTATCTGCGTCTTCTTGTATAGAAAAATACAAATAAAGAGTTATATTTACTTGGTATGTCTTTTGGGGAAAAGGAACAAGTGAATTTGCATAAGGTATTCAATATGATTAATGAGAGTAAAAAAATATCACAAATGCATCTATTTGTAAGAGGTTAATACCCATCATAATGGAGCACTAAAAAACAAATACTATTTGTAACAATTGGTATTTACAAGCAGTAGTTATGAAAACTATGTGACTGGTACATACTAAAAGTATATAATTTTTAACAAGACATCCAAACCTTGGGTTGTTTTTCTTTGACACTTTGCGGTAACAGCGACCAAGGTAGGTGAGACTTTATAAGCCGTGCAGTCCCCCTGTCTTCAATATCCTTCAAACCAGGGTAGGTGAATTCAAAGTATGGAAACCTGTCATCCAGCAAGGCACGAGAGGCATGACCAAAGTTCAAATCAGAATGAAGAAGGTACACTATCTCCTGTAGCCAAGTGGTTCCTAGGGGTAAGAAAGCATGACGTGCAAGTAACTCACAAAATCAAGAGGAGTAAGGCTTACCATGGATTTGTTGCAAGTTTAAAAACATGAAAGGAATAAAAATAATTTGATAACAGACCAATTGCCCTGCTTTGTACCACAGACGTTTTTTTATGTATTTGTTTTGAAAAGAAATGTTTGATCACAGGGAATCGAAGAACACTACAGTCACTGCTAATGTAAAGCCCTGACTAAATAAAAAATACGTATGTAAGTCGAGCACAGATTCCCCAACTTACAATAATAAAAAAAGGCGATTGTATGGTCAAATTTTATCTTTGACCTTTAAGCGTGACCTTGACATCTTAAGAGGTAGCAAGACAAGTTAACACGCAACACAACATTCTAGGATGGCTACAATTTGTACTCAGTTATTTAAAATCCATCAATAAATGCCTAATATCATAAATGTATCATAGTTGCAATAATCCAACTCCCAGCTATGTATTGACCCTCCCGGTCGCTGGGAGTTGGTTTAGTTTGAACCCTTTTATTTTACCTCCATGGTATCAAAAGGCTAAGGCTTATTGTAACTCTCTCGAGTCCATTTCTTGGGCCTAGAACCAGTCTTTGGTGTCTTGAGGGAGATCTAAAGAATGCTCACACAGTGGCGATCCAACCCATGACCTCCCAGTCGCTAGGCAGACAACATGTCCATTTGGTTTTATAAGGAAGAATTCTGAGCTGTACATATGTACTCATAAAAGCTCAGAGCTCTCAAGAAAAATAACATGTATCAAAAACAGGAAGTTTTGCACAGATGCACAGGACGGGAAGAGCTACATACAGATGGACAGTGCTACTGCTATATGCCAACATCTTTGTGAAGTTGGGGAGTATATGTATGTTTTTTACTTACAGGCACTGGTTTTTAAATACATTTAATAATAAAAAAATCCTACCTGAGCGTGGGAATGATACCACCCACACATCATTTGAGTTCGTTTCAAATTTCTCCAAGGCATCAATCTGGTTTATGACAAAATTTGGAAGCATATATCCTTTGTACTTGTAAACATCTAACCGTCCCCATTCTTTTATATTTAAAAACTCAATTCCCTTTTTCTTTAACCTGTAGCGCTTGTATTCTCGCATTCCTATGGCAGCAAATAGTCCACATCCAACGAGAAATGAGCCATAGATTGCCACTTTCAGAATATGATCTTTCATGGTTGGCTCTGAAGCATGTGTTTGTGGTTGTTGAGCTCCTGATCGTTTTGTTGAATGAAAATATCTTTTCTGTGTTTGTTGGCATGATGGAATTTTTTGCAGACATGAATTTGCTTTGCAGTTACTTTTTTGACTAATGTTTGGACATATAAACTTTCTTTGAATTGCTAAGCATCGCTTTGTTAAAACTAAACAGTTTTGAGATATTTTAATTGACGAAAAATACATTGTCATTGTATTGAACGTGTTGTTTTTCTCCACAAAGTTCAGCCACAGGCTGAAAGAATAACAATTGCAAACAATAGAGAGTAAAATTATAGTTTCTTATAAGAATATAGGACAAATAAATTAACTTGTAATATAAATTCAGTCAGAATACTGAGATTGATTTACTTGCAAATAATTGCAGTATGATTTTTTATTAAAAGAAAAGCTTTATGGGACCAGCATAAACGATTTATCATATACATCCCTGTTACCGCTATTAAATTAGGTTCGAAGAATCCTATTAAAAAATAAACATTTTGTATCATGTTACCTTTACACAAGGTCATGTGTGAACTTCCATTTAGTTATCGCGAATACTTATGTCTATAAATAAGAATTGTCTAATTTATAAACAGGGGAAGTAACTTCTTATTTTCAGTAAAGGTTACACTCGATTAAACTTTTAACTGACGTTATATATTATACTTGCTGATGAACTCACCTGATACCCGAAGGAACTAAACTATCTTCAGAAGGTTGAGCTCAAAATATTATTAAGTATTTTATGAATCCTAAATATTCAATTGATGGGCACATTTTTAATTTCGAACACCGCTGAGATAGCATAAGAAAAAAAAATCTGACAGCTGTTTATTTCATTTGACTTTTGTCCCAGTTTCATGCTCAGCCGAGACATCATTGGGGCAAGTATTCAGATGAAGTTTCGTGAAGATTGAACAATTAATTTGCCGAGAAAGCGTTAACAAAGTTTAACTATAGCGATATAAAGAAATCTGGAAGTATTTTCGAACTCGGCCGTGATATCTTAAGTACACATGTTCTGAAAAAGTTTCTCGCAGATCGGACTAAAAATGTGGCTTCATTATAACATCAATGAAGCCGAGTGGCTATGGTCCTCAGAACAATTTGTTAAAATAATTACCCTTAGGGTAAAAACTGGCCATGCTATATGAGTCAAATGATTTATAGAGATCACTATGAACAAAGCATTAAAAATTCTCATCTCAGAGACCGCATAATACTATTTGGTAAATAACATTTTTTCGTCTTGCCTTAGGTTTACTTAGGTGGTCTTTGCAGGAACCTCTGCAGTGGCCGCTTCTCCGCCCTCACTGGTTACTAAGCTCAATGTGTTATTGGTATATTATATTCACATTTATAGTCTTTCATCATAAGATGATTACTCCAATATTTGCCCATGCGTCTTTTAAATGTGTCAATATTCTCGGCTGTTACGACACTTTGTAAGTTATTCCACACGTTTACAATACAGTTTAAGAAAAAGTTCTTATGAATGTCACGTGTTCATCTATGTTGTATACGTTTCAAAGGATGACCTCTTGGTGTGTTATTGTTTATACTAAACATTCCAGTTGATGTTTTTCCTATTTATTATTCCAAATCTTGTATGTTTCTATTCTTAACCCCGTGTAATCGACGACATAAAGGGGGTGGTTTATTAGTCTTTCCTCGTATGTCATATTCTTGAGTTTTTGAAAAATTTTGGTTGCTCTACGTTGTACATCCTAAATGCTATCAATGTTTTTAATTTAAGATGGACTCCATACGCTGCTAGCATATTCTAGATGTGGTCTAACGATGGATTTGAATAATAATCTTAAGCTTTTACGATCTCTAGAGATATTTAAATGATCGTCTTACTAATGCTCATTGGGTCATTGTCGACCTAAAATGGCTTGAAGTCACCCTGGGGTGACTAGAAGCCGATTCATGTCACCCTAGCTGGGGTGCCTTCAAGCCGATTCTAGTCACCCGGTCGGCTTGAAGTCACCCCAGGGTGACATGAATCAGCTTGGAGTCACCCTAGGGTGACAAGAGTCGGCTTCTAGTCACCTCCGGGTGACTTCAAGCCATTTCAGGTCGACAATGACCCAAATGAGCCTTACTATTGCCATCATTGTGTTGGCTTCATTTACTTGGTTTTGTATGCGTTCATCAAAATTTAGTTTTGTGTCTATGGTTACACCTAAACATTCTCATTTGCAACGCTTTCTAGAGAAACCTGACCTCCTTCGTATTTTAAGCATTGTATAGGATCTTGTCTCTGTTTTGGGTTGATATTGTCAGTGTGAAAATTAAACGGCCATCGAAGTTCCACTCGAAAAGTTTATTTATATCTTCTTGTAGAATTAACTGATCAGCTTTGGTGGATTTCTCACGGTATATCTTTGTATCATCTGCGAACATGAAAACTCTCGAGTCCTCACATTTTGGTAAGTCATAAATACATACCACAAATAGGATAGGTCATAGAACAAATTCCTGGGGATTGCCACTGGTGACGTCGTGCCATTGGTAAAAGTTCCCTTAGACGTGTATTCTTTGTTTGCGGCGGCTTAAAAAGTTCTGTGCCCTTTTACATGTTTGTGGGCTAATACACTATCTTTCCAATTGATATATTACTCGTTTGTAAGGGACCTTGTCGAACGCCTTCATTGTGTGGTTTTGAGAAACAAACATTGTACTCTTAAAGGCATGGCATTTTTTTTGTTCTTTCGACATGAAGCTCAACTTACTGCAAAATACTAAACATTTGATAAGCTTAAAATGCATTTGTCATTATTTAATACACCTCAAAACTGTTTAGTTTTAATAAAGCGATGCTTAGCAAGTCAAATAAAGTTTATATGTCAAAACATCTGAAAAAAAGTAACAGCCAAGCAAACTCATTTTTGAATAAATCCCTTCATAACAACAAACAAATGTAATATATTTTCATTCAACAAGACGATCTGGAGATAAATAATCACAGGCAATATATGGCGCATTCTCAATGGATATGGGCTATTTGCTGCCGAAGGAGTACGAGAATACAAGCGCTACAGGCTACACAGCGAGGGAATTGAGTTGTTAAATATACAGGAATGGGGACGACTAGCTGTGTAAAAGTGCAAAGGATATTAACGGCCGGCTTATGTCAGAAACCACATTGAGGCCTTGGAGACATTCGAAACCAACTCAAATTATGTGTGGAAAGTATCATACACACGCTCAGATATACATTTTTTTATTGTTAGTTGTACTGAAAGCTACTATCTGCCATTAAAACATATCCTCGCCTGAGATGAAGTTGGCATAAAGCAGTTGCAAAGTACGTCTTCCTGTTCCTATGTGAATCACGTGGGTCTGTGGAAAAGTTCCTTTCTGCTAGAACATTGTCGTTTTTATGGATTTGAAATAACTTGGTACAAATGACAGCCATTCTTAGACGTCTTATTGTGTGCAATAGCAGTCTCACTGCCTCATAGGTCAAGATCACAATTAGAGGTCAAAAGTAAAACTATTTCGAATCAGAACTTCTAATTGAAAAGGCAGTTTGTGGTTTAGTGGTTACAGTGACCGTGACCTTTGAGACCCCAATTTCGATAGGGGTCATCTACTGTCTAAGTCCAATGCACATGGAAAGTATCAAGCCAATAGGTCAATTTGTTGATGAGTTATTGATCAGAAACGATTTTCATACTTATTGTGGCAGTGACCTTGACCTAGTGACTCCAATTTCAACAAGGGTCATCTACTGTACATGGCCAATGCACATGTGAAGTATCAAGCCAATCGATCAATTTGTTGGCGAGTTATTGATCGGAAACGATTTTCACACTAATTGTAATAGTGACCTTGACATTTTACTTAGTGACTCCAATGTCCATATGTGTCATCTACTGTGCAAGGCCAATGCACATGTGAAGTATCGAGCCAATCGGTCAATTCATTTACGGGTTATTGATCGGAAACGATTTTCACACTTATTGTGATAGTGACCTTGACCTTTGACCTAATGACCCCAATTACGATAGGGGTCATCTGCTGTCCAAGGCCAATGCACAAGTGAAGTATCAAGCCAATCACAAAATCCTTAGATGACGTATCGAACGGAAACCAATTTAACACTTAATGTCACAGTGACCTTGACCTTTGAACAAGTGACCCCAATTTCGATAGGGGTCATCTACTGTCCGAGGCTAATAAACATGTGAAGTATCAAGCCAGTCGGTCATTTCGTTGACGAGTTTTTTATCGGAAATTATTTTCACAGTTATTGTGTCACTAACCTTGACCTAGTGACCCCAATTTTAAAAGGGGTAATTCACTGCAAATTGCCCAAGGCCAATACACGTGGGAAGTATCAAACTAATCATTCAATCGTTGACGAGTTATTGACAGAAAACGATTTTCACACTTATTGTGACAGTGACCTTGACCTTTGCCTTGTGACTCCATTTCAATAGAGGTCATCTACTGTCCAAGGCCAATGCACATGTGAAGTATCAAGCCAATCTGTCGATTTGTTGACGAGTTATTGATCGGAAACATACTGGTCTACCGATCGATTGACATCCAGCAAACCAATATATAACCCCTCTTCTTCGAAGGTGGGCATATTAAAAATGTGTAAACAATGAACTCAATACTGTAATTACCCGATTAAAGCATTATTTAAAAAAAAACTCATAATTCTCATGAACAATACAATCACACTATCGTTATTTGTATAAACTAATAGAAATTCAGAATTAAAAAGATGTCAAGACTACTGATGCAAATATTAAAATGGGCCTTTTCACGTTTTGGTAATTGACAAAATAAAAATAAATGTTTCAGATTCGCACATTTTCGTAATGATATTTGTGAGGAAACAGTAATACTGAACATTTACAATGCTCTAAAATATCCATTACATGCATCTTTTGACGATTGCCAAACCTGAAAATTATAAAACGATGCAACGCGAAACGATTGAATAATTTTTGTTGTCGTTATATATTTTGTGATACTTAGATGATTGCTTATTTAACGTATAAAATACGTCCTTTATTGCATGAGCACGGATGGCCGAGTAATCTAACCGATTGACTTTTACTCCAGGTCTCTAGGGGTCAGTGGTTCGAGCCCAGTTGAGGGTTACTTTTTTTTCTTTCTTTACTTTTATTGTTTTTTACTGTGGCTTTTTATGTCCAATGTTTACATTTATCATTATAAAGCATTTAATGACAAACTTCAATACATGCCAAAATCTGTGAAAAGGCCCCTTTACTGCAATACTTCATAACGTCCAAAATATTTCAACAATCACAACATTTCTAGTATGACTACTGTTCACCTTAATAACACCGAACTTAAATACTGAAGATGTTTTCCTGTGCATTTTTACACTCGAGCCAGAAGAGACTATCTTTGTGCACATACACACACGTAACGAATAGTGCGTCATAAATGTAAGAATGAAATAGATTAAACGTACTTGATCAAACCAATCACTAATTTTAATGATCACAACTTCACAAAACGTCACACACAATTTAAATTTGTGGATTTCTCTAACGAGAAGGCGCATAATTAATACACACAGTAAGTTGTATTTGCCGTAAGTTATGGATGTCCTGTCAAAACGATCCCAGGAGCTGGACAGAAGGTCCTAGTCTGTTCGAAGTTGACATGTTCCAACTTCGAAGACCTCCAGCGACCTGGTCCAGCCGCCAACCTGGTCCTTCCGTCTCATATCTGTCCCACGATGGGCGCCATATGCCATATGAAGTGAGTATGGGATGGGGGCATATGGTATACGTACAAAGTCCGAAGAGGTTAAACATCCATTAATGGACGTTGACTAATACAGTCGCATGACAAAAATACCAGGTTGGTAAAACAAAGGGGCATAGATGCAGGACTTGCGTGTACTTAGTGTTGTGGCTGAATGCGATGTGGTACGTTAATTCAGAATGAAATAAGACAGTTCTCTTAAACTACATATGAGAATCTTGCATCCGAGAAATTCCGATTCTTGATTATGATTTAACCTAACAACTATTGCATCCGACTTCATGGGTGAAAACACACTGGAGAGAGGACAGACTTCACACAAAAACATATGTACATTGGTATTTTATATGAAAAGGGAGAAAATAAATTGACCTGTTTTACACACACAATACTAATGATAATGATAATATATCTCATAATATTTACAGGTAAAGTCAAGCTCATGTAACAATAGAGAATAATACCCCCACCCCCTACATGCCGACGGTTGTAATATTTAGCAAGTAAATTAACAAAGTTACATCATAACCGTAATCAGTTTTGACAACATGGCCATGTCTGAAATATTTTGGAAGAGACCGATACACAGACAGTGTTATTTATCAAATAGTTCGCTATGGTTCCGAATAAGTATTTAACAATTTAATAATAAATCTATAAATATCATGTGGCATTTCTGGAGTGGCCAGTTTGACCATAAGAAATTGATTTAAACAAATTGTGTAACTAGATCTAAACATTTATTTTTCACCGAAGATTCCGCCAGCTTTCAGCGATCTGCCAATCAAGTGCTGCACTCCCACAAAGGAAGAGATCAGCAGCGCCATCAAAGAACGGCAATTCTGCGTACCTGACAGCATACCTGCAGAAGCGCTTAAGGCTGACGTGGAGACCAGTGTGGAGCTACTACACCCACTCTTCAGCAGGATATGGGAAGAAAAAGAAATTCCATCAGAGTAGAAAGAGGGATATCTCATCAAGCTTCCCAGGAAAGGCGACCTCAGTTCCTGCTTCAACTACCGAGGTATCGCACTGTTGTCCATCCCAGGAAAGGTGTTTAACGCATATTGCTGAACCGAATGAAAGACGCAGTAGACCCGCATCTCCGTGACCAACAAGCAGGCTTTCGAAAGGACAGATCGTTCAGGATTAGATTTCAACCCTGCGCATCATTTTGGAACAATCATTGGAGTAGAATTCGCCGTTGTATGTTAACTTCATTGACTATAAAAAGGCGTTCGACAGCATTGACCAGTAGTCCCTCTGGAGACTTCTGAGACACTACGGAGTGCCATGAAAGATCACCAACATCATCAGAAAGTCTTATGAAGGAATGACCTGCAGAATCGTTCATGGTAGACAGCTCACGGACGCCTTTGAAGTAAGAACCAGAGTGAGACAATGCTTCTTACTCTCACCATTCCTGTTCCATTACTGGGTAATGAAGATATCGACGGAGCAGAAGCGGAATGGAATTAAGTGGACTCTCTGGAAACAGTTGGAAGACCTCGACTTTGCCAATGATCTGGCTCTTCTCTCCCACACCCAACAACAGATGCAGGAAAAGACAAACACGGCAGCGGAAAACTCAGCTAGACTGGGCCTCACCATCAACAGAGGGAAGAGCAAGGTGTTCAGGACCAACGCATCCAACAACACACCCATCACAGTCCAAGGCGAAGCGCTGGAGGAGATGGACAGCTTCACCTATCTCGGCAGCATTCTTGACAACCAGGGAGGAACGGATGCAGATGTCAGAACCCGCATTGGTAAAGCACGAGCTGCCTTCCATCAGCTGATGAACATCTGGGGATCCAGCAAAATTTGCATCACCACCAAGATTATGCACTTCAATACCATCATGAAGCCACTACTCCTCTATGGCGCAGAGACCTGGAAAACCACTGTCACCACCATAAAGAAAATACAGGTCTTCATCAACACCTGCCTCGGGAAGATCCTCAATATCCGCTGGCCAGACAAGATCTCCAACGAAGAATTATGGAGAAAAACAAAGCAGCAGCCAGTTGAAGAAGACATCCTTCAGGGACGTTGGCGGTGGATATGCCACACCTTTCGCAAGCCTGCATCCAATACGACGAGGCAATCTCTCACATGGAACCCAGAGGAAAAAGGAAGAGAGGGCAGCCTAGAAACTCATGGCGCCGGGACCTGGATGCAGATGCTAATCAGATGAGCCAAACATGGGGGCAGCTGGAGAGACTTGCCCAGAACTGAGACGCCTGGAGGAAGCTGGTTGGTGGCCTATGCCCCAGATGGGACCACAGGAAAAGATGAGATGAAGCTGTTGTTTTTGCAGTGTAAATTTTGTAATAACTAATCAAAATAACATTATTACTTTATAATTATCTGCTAGAAAAAAGGTGAAATTTGTTGTTTTATACATAACTATATTAAGGGGATATGTTTGAGGTACTCTTATTTAACCACGCTAATAATTTTAATATTATAAGGAACACTAGCATGTCCCATATAACCCCTACATAATTTACCGAGAATGAACCCTCAAAATGTTACAATTTTAGATTTGTTGGGAGTACTGTTTACTCACCTGTCTTTAATATTGCTGTGATCCTATAGGTAACAAGAAATATCTTTAAAAAGATATACGGCGTTGATTATGGTTGGAGTTGGTGAAAGGTAAAGAGTTCAATGAATGAGATCAAAGATAGCGAATATCTTTTTCTGTACAGTTCTTAGCTGCATCACACGCAGTACGAAATGTTACGCGGAGTTTCCGCGGCTTATTTTACATTATTACATATTGCTGGTCATAAACCTATAGATACAAAACAGAAAACCAATAGAACAATGGAAGTGAAATTAAAACATATGAGTCAACCGGCCACACGCGAAGTATCCGTACATATTTTAAATATGTATGCGCGCATTCTTATAACAAGCCTGTTTTAGTGGTTTGTCGGGCTTTGCTATTTGATTCCATTATTAACAGTATCGAGAATTATCGCGCTCATGCTTAATACATTAGTCAATATGGTGAAATAATTCTTGTTAAATTAATCAAAAATAATACTTATCATGGTATTGTTGAAAACACATTAAGAATCTATTATTGATATACCATAATTATATCGCTGAATATCTTCATTTAACATATTTCTGGTCTAAAGAAAATTCCAGTTCGCATAGTTCACGCGATAGCGTCTATATTATATAACGAGTATTGTATTGGCCGCGAACTGACCCTGATACACTGCAACGCCGATATATCGCGGACCGGTATATCGCGCTGTCCAATATATCGCGCTTTGGCTATGGCTCCCAAAAATCCCAGGAGCATCATCACTAATCTGAGAATTCGCTAACATAACAAAAGACCGGTTCTAGCTAGTATTAACACCCTATATTTCGCGGCTTACTATGGCACGCAGTGAAGCGTGAAAAACAGTTGATAAGTGACAGCTGTGTTGTTTACACACGGCTGGGGTTGTTTTTAACACTTAAGAAATAATCAATTAGTGTCACTGCAAAGGTAATAATGGCAGTTTACTGGTATATAAATCGTTAAATTTCGGTACTGGTCATGAATTTCTTTGTCCTGATAAAAAGCGCGCGAAAATTGGCGTGGGTGTATTGATTTGTAAATAAAAATTTCTTAGCGGGTACAACATTGAGATAATTTAATTCCCATTAAAAGTTTCGTTGTAAATTTCAACTAAAGTACCGCGGTATCTCGCGAATTATGTGGCATTGACATTCCTCTTAATAAAATATAATTCAAACAGGCTGTATCGTTACCGTTACGCTGTTTCAGTTCCTTCATTAGAACTATTTTTAATGGTAAATTCGAATCTATGCACAATTATATTTTATACTTTTGTACGGCAAGAATTCTTCTTTGTAGCTGATTCGTCTTGTACCTTGCGGGTTGGAATGCAATGCATTAAAGTGAGGCCACGCTTCCACTGCCGGAACGACGGCTTGTTTAAACCTTTATACTTTTACAGTTAAATGTTCAATTTCGATAACAATTTAAAATGGTTCGGCCAAAACGAATATCAGGATAGGGAAAAAAGATATTTTTTATGAACTTAAATATACTAGTACACAGACAGGAATATGGAAGTAATTACTAAATATGAGAACATAGCCTTTAAGTACAAACGCTCTGGCGCTGGCAATCCTCTGAAAATAAAAGGTGTACGCAAAACTGTATTGATGTCGAGAGTTGAGTGTAAAACTGTTCTATCTATCAAGCCTTTTCATTAGAGATAAAATTGTTTGATGTTGAACACGCAGTAAAACAGTGTTACAAAGACGCAGTCATGTTTCCAATGTTCTGGTGGTATGTTCAATTCAGCCAATGGAATAAATGAAGTGTATTCATTCGTATCTAGCCGCGGGAAATTTTATTTGAATTTTATTGGACACTTACAAAGGTCAGGTAAGGTGAAAAGCTGGCTTATACAGCTACGCCGAAAAAAGAACATCTAGTGGAAGGTTGTTAAAAAGTCAGTTGTAATTGATTTACAAGGTGTAAAGACAATTAATTTTTTTTACATCTTATATGAAAATGTAGAGATTCATTGCTAAGTAACAGTGACCTTGATCTCACCATGTGCAATCCCAAAGCCATGCATCAATATAGGAAGTTTCATGAGTGTAGTTAAATATGTTCTCATAGCAGAAACATTATTTGTATTATAGTTTAAGTTTATTTGTATTATAGTTTAAGTTATGGTTTACCAACAGCAAATTGACCCCAAAATGATGTTGATATGAAATATCTATAGATGAAGTGTTATTAAATTGCCTCAATTTGATCTCAAGTTATTGAAAAGAAACCAAAGTTGATGCTCTTGCCAGAAAAAATTATGTAAAGACACACAGTTGCAGTTTTTATTAAATTTATTCTTTTATTTGACTTATAAAACATTTTTTGTTATTACAAAAACAACATTTACCATATAAATCAAAAAGGGACATATCAAGTGTAATGTATTCCGATAACATTTTAATGAAACTTGTCACTGACACAAAAGTTGACTCTTTTATAAATCAAACAAACGTATTTTTTTCATCCATGAATTTTTAAACAAAATAAACAACAAAAGTGAAATCTACGGCTATGAAACTCTTCTTATCCTGCTAAAATACATAGGCCCAAAGTTTCTGGATAATGATGGAACAACAAGCTGACCGAACCGACAACCATCATGAAACTTAAAAGTGTCTCTGAAAATGTACTTCATCTCAGAAAGGTCGTCTATTTCAAGATTGATTCCAGTGTTTTTCCAGATGTCATCGATTGTGGCCTGAACAATTCCATCATTCTGCACGGGTGACAGTGTGCACGTAGAGTACACCACTGCCCCGCCTGGCTTGCAGGATTGGATACCAGCCCTGCAAGAAATATGTATACAGATACGTAAAACAAAACCAAAGACTGGAAATAAAGATTTCAAAATATTCTTAAAATGTCCACATTGGAAAAGGGATTGTTTAATTACTTTTTTGTGATATTCAATGAATTATGTTTTGTTAATTGAATGAGACATTTTCTTAGCGGCGCTATGTTTTAATATTTTAATCACATTTTTAAAACAAAACATATTGGCAAATTAATAATTTTAAAATCGTATATTATCAGGGGGACATTCGTAGCCTGATGCTTACTGGGTTGAAGTGTGGTTAGTTGGAACCTACTTCCAAGATTATGTTGTTTTCGTTTTTTTGCTACGGACTTAATAAGGAGTAGCGGATATTTTCATCCTTTAAACCACTATATATTTATACAGTATTTCTTTTTAATGAAAACGCCGTTTGGCTCTATGTTGTTTGTGCTCCACTCTGTTTTTTGTTTCATTACCATAGACTTCAGAATAAAAGCTATTGAAGCAAAACAGTCCACAAATGTATTGTTTAATGTCTTGACCTTTGAGACTTTGGATCAATTACGAAAAAAACTACAAATTTACCAATTGCTGGCCAAAAAATTCCCAATTTAAGGTAAAAAATGTTTGGTTTTTTTTTTGGTGGAAAATGCAACATTTTGTTAGTTTCCCTGTGCAGCTCTATGGTTTAAACCTAGGTAAATATATTATTGACAGCTTGAAAACAATTAGTTATCAATTTTAAAGTATTTGGGAGCATAAAATCTAATACACCAATTTCCCAATTTGAGGGTTTCACGACTCGATTTTTCCCAATTTGAGGGTTTTCACGACTCAATTTTTCCCAATTAGACCGGTACGGGTACTTTTCCCAATTGGACAAAAAAAATCGCTGGATCATTCAATTAAAAGTGAATGAGTTAAGAAAGCGAAGAGGAAATCTGCATTTTGTGTATGAACATATGTCATGCTCCTAACGCATATTGGCTAGTAATCAAACCTGGCCTCCATTTTATGTTAGAAAATATTAGCAGAACTTTAATTTGGTGATGATTTGGTGACAACTGCAGAGGGGAAAAAACAAATTTCATGTTTTTTGTAAATTATAAACAAATGGTACATGTAGTAACTCTTCAAAAGGAAATTGGCTAGAAATATAATTTGGCCCCATTTTATGTCATTAATAATTCTAGAAAGTTTGGAAAAGATTCAATAAAAACTGTACAAGTTACAGAGCGGAAATTGTTAATACTGGTATAGCATTTTTTTTTGTAAATGAAAGGGCGATTACTCTGAAGTTTCTGGTGCAAATCGACTGGCTATGTATTTTATTTTATGTGAACAAACACTTCCAGAAGGTTTGGCAAAGATTCGTTGAAAACTATACAACTTTGAAAGCAAAATCAATGATGATCAAGGGAAATTCGATAATATGTCGATTATTAGATGTTAACAGAGAAGACAGCATAATATGGGAAGGTTTTTTGTATAAACAACAATTATGTTGTCAATAGAAAAATGCTTCCTGTATTGTGTGTTCTTTAGCTTTAAGTTAGCATGCATAATGTTGTCTTAAAGCATCCATTTAACCATTTATATCTTTAACTGTTAAAGACCAATATAACTATATGTTTATGTATACAAGATATATTGAGTGGGTTTACAATGTACCTTAGCAGTTCCCTCTGTAGGTTTGGCATTTCAAGCCGATCATTGAGTCGCATTGGGCTGAACACGTTGTGTGTATCCTCCAATAGGGCATGCCTGTCTGTGAAACACGGCCCATCCACAAGCACCTAAAGTTACATGGCAATAGTTCATATGGTCGAATCTATAATTGAGCAGACTGCACAGGTAAATCTGGTATGAAACCTACCAAAAACCCAGAACGCGGATCAAAGAATACTTAAAAAAAATATATTTGTTGCCATAGCAACCAGAATTTTTGAAGTAGGAACAAAATGAAATGACGTGCATAATCTCCATATTTCCATCTATCCATGTTTCAAGTTTCATGAAAAAAATATGAAGACATTTTTAAGTTATCGCAGGATCCAGAAAAGTGTGACGGACTGACAGACAGACAGACTGACAGATTGAGCGAAAACGGTAAGTCCCCTCCGGTTTCACCGGTAGGGGACAATCATTATAATAGTAACTATTACCTAGTGTTAATATTCACCATTTGTAAAACAACTGCTTTTAACAGAAATTTATCAAATACACACAAGTTTTATGTATCATAAGACTTATATCCAGTCGATTTAATTTCATATTTTAAACTTCACAACTCAAGCTTCATTGTCATATTAATAGTAATTAACCATCTGAATCAAACATTTGAAAAAAACATGGTACATTTTATGGCAAATAACATGTGTGAATAAATACTTTTCTTACATTGTTTACAATTACATCATATTTCAATCAAAACATTTAACTATCAATAATACAAAATGTACATCAGATTTAGTAATATATCAGGTTTCCGAAACAGATCAATTAAATTACACACAGCAATCCATATTACCAAGCCTTGTTCTGGAAAAAACAGCTTTATTCAGATAAAGTCTTCACAGGCTTATCAGGGAGGACACTCACTTTTTCTGTTATTGTTCGTTTAAAAGAAGTCTCTTGTAAGCAAAAATATACTAAACGGAAAGTGACGTCCCTACAAAGTCTGTGCGGACTGCTCAGGCTAATCTATGATGACACTTCATGCACATGCTTTAACCCTTTGCATGCTGGGTAATTTGTTTTCTGCTAAAATGTCGTCTGCTGAATTTCTAAAATTAGCATTTTCTTCGATTTTTTTCAAAGAATACTATCAGAATAGCAAACAGTTTGGATCCTGATGAGACGCCACGTTCTGTGGCGTCTCATCTGGATCCAAACTGTTTGCAAAGGCCTTTAAGATTCAGCTCCAGCGCTTTAAGGGTTAAGCTTTGTTTCACCAGAGCGTCACTAAGATATCAGAATGAGTAATGAGTGACAAAATCTCAACAAATAACATACCTTATCATAGATTGGTTCCTGGAATTGTTGTCCAATCCTAAGAGAGGTTCGTAAAGTCTTCTGGTCAGCCTCTGGCACATATTGGCGAAATATGCTCCTCAACCTTTCAATTCTGCCCTTTGATCGATCATTACAATGTAAATGACCTACAATGCAAATTCATTTACCGACAAGCATGAATAAGAACACATATACTACAAATAAATTTATTTGCAAATATACATTGCAAAAACAAAGACAGTCTTGAGAACGATCAATATAATATTTTACAGAAGATATATTTTATATAATATAATGGTTGAGGAAGTGTAACAAGCCAAATTTGTGACTTGGGCGTTATTTTGTCACAATAAAAATGTACTGGTGGATTAGTAATTTTAAAAATCTAAATAAAATTAGTTAGTGTTTATTTATGCAAACTAATTAAACAACCTTTTTTATTTGCATTTTATAATTCATTCACATGATTTCAATTTAATCCCAAAATGACAGATATTGGCTAGTACAGTTTTATGTACTAGGGACTTTTGTTAGTAGGCTTTTTCAAACAACTCTTCCATGGTGGACAAGCAAAAGACTACTGTTCCTCCTCTGTAATTGGTGATAGGCTATGGCTCATGAAGAAGTGGCTGACACTTAGTTTTTACCTTAACATCTCTCGCACTCAACAAAATTTATAAATTATATTATACCAGTAGACTGATTTGCATCGAGTTACATAATTTATTGAAGTTTCAATGGTAAATGATAGCACATGATTACATAATCCAATCCATTTATTTACAATTCTTGGACAAACAACCTTCGACAAATAGAAAGGCAGAGAAATCCATGACAAGGGTTGAGAGCGAAACTATAACCGGCATATCTTACATCGAAATGTGAACAAGGCACAGCAGTTTCATGCTAACCCTTGATGTTCAAGGCCGAGTTTGAAATTATTGTATTTAATATAGAAATATGAATAAGATACAACATTTTAATGCTAAACCCTTGATATGTTCCTCTACTGATTAATTACCTGGCAGTCTAGTTTGAAGCATGACGAGGGACTTGCCCCCAGGGGCTGCACAGAGGTCAAGGACACTGTCCCCTTCCTGCACACCCAGTGCTATCACAGGCAGAATTGAGGCACCGTCCATCATGAAGTGACCTGCAAGCACAATCATTCATAAAGAAATGTGAATCAAGGTTTTAAAGTACTTACTATGTTGCATAAAGTCAACAAATATACAAGCAAAAGTCTGGTAAGCTAGAACTACAAAATGTCAATTTCTTGGTATTTATGATGAACACTTATTAAATAGCTTTAGTTGTTGTTTTTAGAATTAAATGTTCACATAAAATTAAATTGTAACAAAGCTAATGAACACAATGTTTTTATTAAGTAAGGGTAAGAAGTCTCTCTTTTGACAAGTTTGCTTATGTTTCCAAGGAGACTATGGGATTTGTGTTTTAATAATAAAATAAGTATCTTGTCATAAGTTTGCTTATCTTTCAATGTTGACTATCAGTGTGTTTTTTTCGTTAAAAATCAGGTCCGGTATTTGGCCCCATTCCCAATTGAAACAAGAGTGCCAAACTGTCACAAGATACACCCGTTTTAAGGCTTTGGACAACTTGATAACTTTACCATGACCCATATTTGAACTTGACCTACATATCATCTAGACACAACTTCTGACCAAAGTTGATGAAGATCTGATGAAAAATACTTCAATTAGAGAGCGGACACCATGCTAAATGCTTGAAATGCGCTAAGTGACCTCGTGACCTAGTTTTTAACCTGGCATGACCCATATTTGAACTTGACCTACATGTAGATATTGTCTAGACACATCTTCTGACCAAATTTGGTGAAGATCGGATGAAAACTTCTTCAATTAGAGAGCGGACACCATGCTTAATGCTTGAAATGGTTTAAGAGACCCTGTGACCTAGTTTTTGACCCGGCATGACCCATATTCGAACTTGACCTAAATATTGTCTAGATACAACTTCTGACTAAGTTTGGTGAAGATCTGATGAAAACTACTTCAATTAGAGAGCGGACACCATGCTAAATGCTTGAAATGCACTAAGTGACCATGTAACCTAGTTTTTGACCAGGCATGACCCATATTCAAACTTGACCTAGATATTGTCTAGATACAACTTCTGACCAAGTTTGGTGAAGATCGGATAAAAACTATTTGAATTAGAGGGCGGAAATTGCCTTGGACGCCGCCCGCCCACCCGCCCGCCTACAAGGTGAAACTATAATATGTCCTGTTTTTTTAAAACGGGCGTATAAAAAGTAAATATTTTTCCCAACTGGGACCTAAACATTTCCAATTGAAGATTGCCAACAACATTTTGATCATCTCCCATCCAGCTATGTACGTTCAATCTTATTAAAAATAATAATGAAAAACACATCTATTCTCAATTTGAAGCATTTTTTAGAAAAACAGCAACAACACTAATTTCCCAATTTTAGTCTAACGCTGCAAATTTTGCCAATTGAAAGGGACCCAGCCCCATTCCAGAAATGGTGAAAAAACCCACTGACTATGGGTTTCATGTCTAAGGGTATAAAAGGCCATAACTCTATCATTTTAAACATACATGATCTCATCTTAATTTAGTAAATGTATATCAAGTAAAACATTGTATAATGTACGTTTAATATGTATATATTACAAGATTCTACATTTCTGAAACATTGTTTATCACATAACAAATGAAAAAATTCTTACATAAATATCCGCCAGGGACATCAGGTTTGGGTTCAGGAAACATTCCAGTATTTCCCGGTGGAAAAGCAAGCACTGTTAAGTTGGAGGGAAGAGCAACAGCCGGAGGTTTCACAATGTCGACCCTTACATCCATGGGGGTGTAAACACTCTGTCTGGCTTCTGTGAGTCTCTTCTGTGTGTGCTCCGAGTATATTGTCTTCGCTGGGAGAAACACATCTAAATTTTGTCTATCTGTCTCTCCCAATGTTATATTATTTTGGAGAAAATCATTTTCTGTTTCCACAATATTGCCATTTGGATTATTTTCAGTAACTTTACGCATGTCTGATAATCTTTTTTCAAAGGGAGCATTTTCAGTAACTTTACGCATGTCAGATAATCTTTTTTCAAAGGGAGCAATTTCAGTAAATTTACGCATGTCTGATAGTCTATTTTCAAAATTTTCAGGTTCCTCTTGCTTCCCAGAAAAATTTCCTACAGAAATCTGATTTTTGCTAGTGGTAGTATAATTTTTTTGTCTATTTCTAGCCTTGGTGAGTATATCTTTTGCTCCCAGAGAGAGCAAGTAGTGAATATGTTCTTCATATTGTGAAAAGTTGTTGATCACAACACTTGACTTCTTTGCTGTGAGAAGGGATATTCTTATTGAAGGCCATAGTTTGCCAAATACTGGTTTGTAATACAAGTCAAAATGCTCTAACGCTCTGTCACTGTTGGTAATTGATGGTGTTTTTTTCTAAAAGAAAACAACACAATGTTTAAGCATATGCATAATTATAACAAAAATATGTTTGTTTAAACCTTTTAATTTCAGTTCGATTGCATCAAGCTCATTGGCTAAATGATATGATCAGAAAATTCTTGATTTTGTACAAATTAAGTTCAACTAAATAAGTCAATTACAAACAATCATACCCCCGTCACACCTCTTTGTACAGAGACAGCTGTAATTTTCTCATATTTGACCAATAGGTGTTCAGATTAATATTTGAGCACCGCTGTGCATATTATAAACATGACATCTCCACAAAGCCATCATTTGGGTCAAGATCTTAATTCCCCAATATATTATCAAGTAATGACATGGAATAACAGTAATTCAACAATATGTTACCTCTAAAATGTAAGTGCGACCTTCATCTATCTATCTCTATCTATGTATACTGCCATGCGCCCTTTCGAGCATTATAGGCAGATATGGACATAATCAAGTCAGTTTCCTGGGAAGAACCAGAACTTGGTGTCTATGGAGGAGATAATGAGAACGCTCCCCGAGTAGGGAGCGAACCCACGAACTCCTGATCGCTAGGCGGACACCTCATCCACTACACCATCTTTGAGACAGGGGCAAAGGTATTGTTATTTTGCCTTCTCCATTTTTTCTTTTGTGTTAATTTGTTTTTAAATCACTCTATAAATGAATATTAAGTTAATGTCCAGACAATCTGAATTGTGCAGATAGATGGCCTTTGACCTTTACTAGTGACCTTGACCCTTGCAAATAGACCACATGCGTTATGGTTGAGGTAATGCTTGTACACTGTGTTTTTTTTAAGTTGCATGATTATGTCTTGACAAGTTAGTAAGGAAGCATCAGACCTACAATAAGACAACTTTGGGGTTATACAAACGAAATGCCCACCTCTTAAAGGGGCCGTTTAACAGATTTTGGCATGTATTGAAGCATGTCATTAAATGCTTTATATTGATAAATTTAAACATTTGACCTAAAAATCTCCAGTAAAAGAACAACAACCGGTAAACAATTTAAAAAAAGGAAAAAAAGTTACCCTCAACAGGGCTCGAACCACTGACCCCTGGAGTAAAAACTATCCCGCCTAGACCACTCGACCATCCATGCTCATGTTTAAAGTGGACGTATTTTTTACCTATATAAGCAATCCTCGTAGTTTCCCAAAATATAACTACAACAACAGAACTTTCCAAATTATTCAATCGTTTCGCATCGCATGACGCTTTATAATTTCCAGGTTTTTCAAATCGTCAAATGATGCATATAATGGTTATTTAAGAGCATGTTAAATGGTCAGTATTTCTATTTCCTCAAAAATATCATAACAAAAACGAATCTGAAACAAGTTTTTTTTATATTTTGTCAATTTACCAAAACGTTAAACGACCCCTTTAAAGGGGCCTTTTCAGGTTAGGGTAAATTGTTGTTTCAGATTTGCAAATTTTCGTTTTAGTTATGATATTTGTGAGGAAACTGTAATACTGAACATTTACCATACTCTAAAATAGCCATTATATGCATATTTTGACGATTTAAAACCCCAAAAATTATTCAGCATTGCAACGTAAAACAAATTAATAATTTGGAGAGTTCTGTTGTTGTCGTTATATTTTGCGAAACTATGAGGATTGCTTATATAAGGTTTAAAACACACCTTAGGCTAGCATTATATCCGAAAGGATAGCCGAGAGGTTTAAGTCGCAGACATTTTACTCAAGGACTCCTGGGGTCAGTGGTTCGAGCCCTGCTGGGGTTACCTTTTTTTATTTTATTCTTGAATTTTTACTGGAGCTTTTTATATCCAATGTTTACAATTATCAATATAAAGACTTTACTGAAAAACTTCAAAACATGCCAAAATCTGTGTAAAGGCCACTTTAATTGTCCTCGACATCACATGTTTGGGTAGTTCTGGCTACCATAACTTTAAATGTCGCTTTTTATGATTTTGACTGGCGCGACTTTATATGTCAATACTATATAAACTGTACGCTGAAGTTTCTTTACTAAAGACTTTACTTTAGCTAATGTTTGGGTAGGAAACATGGTTTTAATTGCAAACATATATAAAAGTGGGTAAATATAATTCAGTGTAACATGCCTGGTCCGGTTTCATTTTAAATTTCGTTCGTTTTGTCACAAATGCCACATTAGGGCTGCATTTTGGTATCAATATCCGGACGTGGGTTATCATGTTTTTTATTTTAAGTAAGCACAATTTGAGTGTGCCCTCAAGAAGTTTCTTCACAAAAGTGGAAAGTTACACTTCAATAATTACCTGTATCTTCCGCAATATAATGCTGTTGTCAAACAATCTCAGCTTGCTTTAAAGTAAAAGGTTTGAATATTGAAATTGTGTACATGAAAAAGAATTAATATTTTTTACATCTTTTTATAAAAATCAAAAACTATATTTCGTTTGATTTTTGCTTGAGTTAAATAAAACTACTCCAAGATGGCGTCGTCTGAATCTTTGGTTACGGAAAATGCCTCTAAAACATACTCAGGGATCCCCAAAGCTGAATTTTTGGTACGTTTCGACCATTGTTTTCGTTAACCCATTTATTCACTCAACTTAAAATAGCCAACACATGACAAACGAGTGCTCAATAGTGTGAGCGTTTTCATTGAACTTTGCATGTTTTACCAAAGACAACACAAACACGTGTTAACTTGTTTCTAACAACAAGTTAAACCAGTTGTTCTTTTCTTGATATCCCTTATGTGTGAAAGTCTATAGAAGTGTGTACGTATGTGCTGTTAAAATGGTGTTTATTATGTGTTTAACCTAAACAGCGACAATCTCTAAGGGTCTCATTTTACTAAAATTTATGATTACTTGTTTATCTGTGATTATTGTTGGGTACCAAATCTTAAAACAGTCTTATTTTCATTGGTTCTGTTATACTATTAGCAAATCTTTTCTAACGACATTCAGACATTGGTGGAACAAATATCTTAATGTGGGTAAATATTGTCCTCGAGTGAACGGTTTTGACGCCTCTAAGCAGTCTGTTAAAGTTTTGTTGCTCTAATTAGGGATATAGGTCATTATCCCCACGCTTTTTGAAAAAAAGGTGGGGATATTGTGGTTATCTCCGCCGTCCGTCCGTCTGTCTGTCTGTCCGTCCGTCCTGGCCACTATCTCCTCCTACACTAAAAGCACTAGAACCTTGAAACTTACACACATGGTAGCTATGAGCATATGTGCGACCCTGCACTATTTGGAATTTTGATCTGACCCCTGGGTCAAAAGTTATAGCGGTTGGGGTGGGGCCGCGTCAGAAATTATCACTCATTTTTTTAGGTTATTTTACATTTACTTCTTTATTTCTACACCGATTCACTTCAAATTGATACTGGACCTCTCTTATGACAATACGGTCAATCTCAACCATGCATGGCCCCATTCCCAACCCTGGGGTGCCCCGCCCACATAGGCCACACCCACCCAAAATTTCCATTTACTATAATTTTTTCATTTCTACACGGATTCACTTCAAATTGATACTGAACTTTTGTTATGACATTAGGGTCAATCTCAACTATGCATGGCCCCAATCCCAACCCTGGGGCGCCCGCCCACATAGGCCACACCCACCAAAAAATTCCATTTACTATAATTTTTTCATTTCTACACGGATTCACTTCAAATTGATACTGAACTTCTCTTATGACATTAGGGTCAATCTCAACTATGCATGGCCCCATAACCAACCCTGGGGCCCCGCCCACATAGACCACACCCACCCAAAATTGCCTTTACTATAATTTCTTCATTTCTACACCGATTCACTTCAAATTGATATTGAACTTCTCTTATGACAATACAGTCAATCTCAACTATGCATGGCCCCATTACCAACCCTGGGGCGCCCCGCCCACATAGACCACACCCACCCAAAATTGCCTTTTACTATAATTTCTTCATTTCTACACCGATTCACTTCAAATTGATACTGAACTTCTCTTATGACAATACGGTCAATCTCAACTATGCATGGCACAATTACCAACCCTGGGGCGCCCTGCCCACATATGTCACACCCACCCAAAATTGCCTTTTACTATAACTTCTTCATTTCTACACCAATTCACTTCTAATTGATGATGAACTTCTCTTATGACAATACGGTCAATCTCAGCTATGCAAGGCCCCATTACCAACCCTGGGGCACACCTAGGTCAAACATTCGGCGTGGGGATACGCGTCGGCCTCTGCCGCGCCATTTCTAGTTAATATTTTATGTCATCACACATTTAACTTTTATTTACACATTTTAAATGCAAGTGATTGTGTTATCAACCAAAATTCGTCGATAAACAAAATGATCTTATGCTACTGAGGTCACGGTGGTGTAGTGGAAGAGGTTTCCGCCTAGCGATCGAGGTTAGTGGGTTCGCTCCCTACTCATTATCTCCTCAATAGATAACCAAGTACTGGTTCTTCCCATGAAACGGACTCGACAGTGTCCATATCTGCCTTTAATCCTAGAAAGAGCGGTTGGCAGTAAACAGAGATAGATAGATGCTGTAACAGTGGCCATTTTGTTGAGAGTGCCCAAAAATGACACCTCTGATTTGTTACCTGCTTTCAATGTAAACATTACTCCTGTCAAGACTTAATGCATGGAACATTAGCTCGTGATTGTGGTACTTACATTTGTATCTTTGTTAAAGCAATATGGATCTTAAGGTAGCGCACCCGTAATGATTTCCCACTATTTCTTCGAAGATCAAAGAGCGTTTTTATCTGTTTACTTATGGATATCTAATTTAAGCAGGTACTAATGTGAAGTTGTCGTGGCCTAGTGGTTAAGGCGATAGACTAGAAATCTTTTGGAATCTTCCCGCGCAGGTTCAAATCCTGCTGACAACGCATACTTTTGCGACGCATTTTATTTCTTTTTTAACATAATTTGATTTAATATAGCATATAAGCTATGTTTGTTGTTAAATAGAGGGCTTGACACTAACTTTGTTTACCTACTGACGCAAAGGATCACCACCTTTCAGAAATTACTGGTCCTCCAAGATTTCAAGTGGTCCGACAATTTCTCTGTTATTTTACCTAAATTTCAAGTTACTTTCCGAACTTAATTCCACAATGTATTGTGCATTTATAAAAAGAAAACTATACTATCTACTATACTATCTCAATGTCCCTTTCATATTTTCGCTGTACTTCAAGCTTCTCTTCATTAGTTTAATTTTTTTTAGGCGTAGGTTCAACCATCCCCGGAATGAAATTCCACATCGCGAAAACTTGTAATCTTGAAAATACGCACGTTTACTTTCCCGCAATATCAAAACATTATTCGGCGCCCTCCAGTATAAATTCTTACGGTAAACAAAGTATATTCTCATGGTATTAAGATCGATAAAATGCTGATTATTGCTGCTTTTTCAAAATAATAAATACCATTTTGTTCATTTCTCGATCCGTACCATAAGAATTTTATGTTACTTTGTGTATCGATCACTGCGAAGTCCGGAGACATTTTCGGAAGACATTTGCAGATCGCAAATCAATTTTTTGATGCGACAACAGGTTTTTGTCATCCGGGCATCTAGAAAAAATGGAATTTCTAATATGTTGATATTTTTATCCCGGTCTCGAGTCAGCCCATAAAAAAATGATGAAATTATTGGTTTATTATGAACATATAAAGTTGTTTTATTGATGAAAACTGCTTTCCAGTATTTCACAATAAGCTGGCCAGGATTTTTAAGTGGTCCAACGGATCAACCAAATTTCTAGTTTCACTGGTCCTCCCAATTTTTTACTGACCCCGAGTCAACGGACCACCGTTAGTGTCGAGCCCTGAAATATGTTGCAATTTTTATGTACATTCTACAATTTTTTAAATTTAAACAACTTATGGCTAAATTGGGTGATTTACTGCTGAAAATACGAATCATGCATGTTGCATTTTTATTTTTATAAAAAAAAAGTAAACAGTAAATCTGTCTATTCCTGGGTAACTTGGTTTTGATCAAGTTATATTTGTAGTTTATATATTTATATATAAATGTTTTTCAACCATCAAATGATGTGAGCCCTATGTAATGTGAATGTTTGTTATTTTCCCAGGAGGATGTTGATAGCTACATGGCCTCTGCGGAGGAGACTGCTGAGAGTGCCCTGAAGAAACTGGATGAGCAGCACAACAAATACAAGTTCATGGAATACAATCTGAATACTAAGAAAAACAGGTACAAGTCTCCCTACGCCAACTATTGGGTGGATATGGGGGGTCTGAGTTGATGTCAGCCATTTAATCGTTTTATAGTCCCCTACCGGTGAATGATTTAGGCTCTTTTCTGGTTCCTGCGATAACTTTAAAAGTTCTTGATATTTTTTCATGAAACTTGAAACATGGACAGATGGCAAGATGGGGATTATTCACGTTATTTCATTTTGTTCCTACGTCAAGAATTCTGGTTGCTAGTATGGCAACAAATATATATCAAAAATCTGAAAATGGTGGAGTTTCACAGGTAGGGGACCATATTGCTTGGCAATCTCTTGTTATAACTGAAGAGTGTTAATCGTGGTAGCTGCAGCCTAAATACACTGTATCCCAAATCTACCAAGTGTCAACTCACCTGTGTACATATACTCAGTTTAAGACTTCACACATGTGTTGGGTATCTTAACCCTTTCCAACCCAGAAGCAAGGTGAAAATGCCGATGTGCAAACAGCATAAAACCAGAACAGCCAGCGAGTAACTTGCAGTCTTTTCAGGTTTTATGCTTTTGCTGCTCATCAGTATCTAAGGATTGGAATTGAAACCTTTAAAACTTAGATCTAGTAAGAAAGGCCTTTAATTAAATTCAACTTTTAAAGGGACTACCGGGTACAAATGCGTCAAAATACGTATCTTAGTGGTAAAGAGTTGATGCAAAGTCACAGACCAAGGCCTGGAACTCAGTCCTGTAATTATGCAGAATTATGCCACTTTGTGTTCTATGAAAATTGTGATTAACATTAGAGCTGTAACGATTTGGTTTGATGCATCGAAAAACCGGTTCAACCCCGCCGATTCGATTTTGATACCAATACGGCCAATTTCGATTCGATTCACTTCAATCCCGATAGATCCTCATGTTAAACCTTACTTTCCAAATCCGTCGTCTAAACTTTCTTGTCATTTGTAATACGTCGTGTGATTGTTCATTAGCCAATATGGAATCAAATGAATGAATGAATTACATGCTGAGCATTACATCAGCTGGTAAAATGGCTTCTTCAACCACGCTGAAAGACGCACCGTCAAAATTAAAATCAAAAGTATGGGAACATTTCGGATTTCGAGAAGGTTCTGATGCAAAGGCAACTTGCAAAACGTGGTTTGTTTTAACGTAAGTTACCCTTAATCTGGAAGCTAGCGCTACAAATTTGAGGCAACATTTAAAGAGAAAACACATGGTTGATATTTCAGATGTGATGTGTATCACCTACATTTTGATAACAGAAAGTTACTGTTACTAAATTATACCCATGTGATGTTTTGATCTCTTTTTTTTAATACATATGGTTTGTGTACTAAATTGTTTGCATTCTGTTAAGAAGTCAACTGGAAGTTGTTTATATACTTACATTTTTTTTTCTTTTCTGTTAAATACATGTGATACATTGTGCATGGCCCTCAATCTATTAAATCCGCCGAAATTCGTCGTCAGTCCCCCACCTAAAAAGTATACTTTTTACCCCTTTTTGGGGGGAAAATGTAATGTAATAATGAGAGAGTAAATAAAAAATCCCCCAAAAAGGGAAACGCCGCGAAAATTCTCCCTCCTAAGGGCTGCGGACCCCTTCCCCCAAAGTAGTGTGAGGGCGCTGTTGTGCTCTTATGTTATTTAAGAATAACTCAACATGAAGTTTTGTTCAATAAATTTGTTACTTATAAAACAATGTTGCGTTTTTAATTTTATTTAAAAAATTAAACACTTTAAATGTACAACATAATATGTTAATAACAAATACCAAACATATTCATTCATGCCCTGGACAAACCAAACATGAAATAGTTTGCAAAATAAGCAGCAAATAGTTTAATTTGAATAGAATCGAAAATAATCGAATCAGACCATATGGTATCGAAATCGAATCGAATCGAATGATGGGTGAATCGTTACAGCTCTAATTAACATTTGAGTGCAAGAACTGCTATCTGTAGCTGAAATTTAAAACTAGCATGTGATTGCATTAAAGACCAGTTGGAACAAGGTCAAGGTCACTGTTGCTAGTAAAAATATAACAAGTTTGCGTTCAATAACTTCAGTAAGGATGAAGATATTTTGCTGAAATTATGTATGTACAGGGTAGTTAGAAACCTGTTATTTAAGTGATGGTTGAGTTTGGGGATCAATGTGACTGCTACGAAAAATATAACAAGGAGTTTCAGCTTAATAACTTTCGTTTGGATGGAGGTATTTTTGGGTAATTTGATGTGTAAGTACTAAGCAGCTTACATTCAAAACTTTGTTGGAATAGCATTTTGGGCTTGTTGGATCAAGTTCATTGTTACTAAAAAAAAAAGAAAAAGAGTGTGCACTCAATAACTTTTATATGGGTGTTCATTTTGTGCTGTAATTCTGTTTGTACAAATGTAGGTAACATAATATAGACCCAGGTCGTGATTGCATATTTTGCCAGTTTGGTCAAGGTTACTGAAAATGTTTCCTTGAAATACCTTAAGTCGGGAGTTGTTGTTCTGTAATATTCTATGTAGGTAGCTTTTGAAAATGAAAGCAGTTACATTTATTTGTAAAATTTGTGAAAATCTGATTTCTTGTCTTTTTTTAATTTATTAGTGGTCATCTTTAATTTAACCTATAACTTTATTATAATTACAAATATTAAATTTCAAATATGTTTTTTCGGTCATTACATTCAAAGTCAAAGAATAATCAAGTGTGCTGTCTTTGGACTGCTCTTGTATGAATGCAACAATCAAATATTTTATACCCTAAGCATTCCTTTTTTATGCTGATTCATTTATTCTCTACAAGCAGTGCTTGTGTTGATCAGCTACTGCAGTGTTGATTAATAACTTTTCAATGGCCAGGTGATAATTGTGTTACACGCTTACAGCTACATTTTGCAACTCAACATTCACAGTAAAAGACTTTTTGAAGTCATGTTGATACCTTTTTAGCTCACCTGATTGCTCAGGTGAGCTTTTGTGACCGGTCTTTGTCCGTTGTCTGTCCGTCCGTCCACATTTGTTCGTAAACACTCTAGAGGCCATATTTATTGTCCTATCTTCATGAAACTTGGTCAGAAGCTTTGTCCCAATGAAATCTCGGTCGAGTTCAAAACAGGGTCGTGCCGGGTCAAAAACTAGGTCACTAGGTCAAAAAAAAAGGAAAAACTTGTTAACACTGTAGAAGTCACATTTCATGCCCAATCTTCATGTTACGTTGTCAAAATGTTTGTCTTAATGATATGTTGGTTGAGTTCAAAAGTGGTTCCGGTCCGTTGAAAAACATGGCCGCCATGTTATTTATGAAAGGTATGTAGCTATTATTGAAAATCAAATAAAACAAAAATACATTTTTGCGATTGTTGAACATACATTAAACCCTGCAGGCTTGAATCATGATGTATTCTTTAGTTTACAAACTTTATGTACAATGGCAGAATACTTATATGTGCTATTTTCTTGAATTCAAACATTGTTAGTTGAAGTGAGTCAATGATAAATATACATCAGTTTTAAATTTAATTATACTCACTGATGCTTTTCAAATCAATACATCCTTTATAATGGTTTTTGTTTGTTACGATATATCATCCTGTTGTGTGGATCTCGTTTTATTTGAAAAATCAATTGAAGTTTTAATTTCATTACATTGATAACACAGCTGCTTAGATTTTGTATTTTGTTTTGTAGTTTAACATGTGTATGTGCATTTATTTTTCTTTTACAGACTGAAGTCGCAAATTCCAGACATAAAGAAATCTCTAGACATAATTTCTCACTTACAAGCAAAAAAGGTAAATAAATTATGACCCCTTCAAAGAAGAGGGGGTATATTGTTTTGCTGGATATCAGTCGGTCTGTCGGTAGACCAGTTCGTTTCCAATTAAAAACAGTCAAACCGATTTACTTGATACTTCACATGTGCATTTGCCTTAGACAGAAGATGGCCCCTATTGAAATTGGGGTCACTAAACTCAAAGGTCACAATAAGTGTGAAAATAGTTTCTGATCAATAAACTGGTAAAGGAATTGACTGATTAACTTAACTTGATACTGCACATTTGCATTGGCCTTGGACAGAAGATGACCACTATTGAAATTGGGGTCACTAGTTAAAGGGTCAAGGTAACTTAAATGTCTTTGACATTAAGTGTGAAATTCTTTTCTGTTCTATGTCATCAAAGGATTCATTGATGGGTGTCAAGGCCCTGTTTGGGGGCACCTGTCTCTGAACCCGGAGCTCTTGTTATCATAATAATGTTATTGCATTGATAAACCATTTTTAGCTCATCTATTTTTTGGGAAAAAAAAAAGAGCTATTGTCATCACCTTGGCGTCGGCGTTGGTGTCGGCGTCCGGTTAAGTTTTGCGTTTAGGTCCACTTTTCTCAGAAAGTATCAATGCTATTGCATTCAAACTTGGTACACTTACTTACTATCATGAGGGGACTGGGCAGGCAAAGTTAGATAACTCTGGTGTGCATTTTGACAGAATTATGTGCCCTTTTTATACTTAAAAAATTAAAAATTTTGGTTAAGTTTTGTGTTTAGGTCCATTTTATTCCTTAAGTATCAAAGCTACTGCTTTCATACTTGCAATACTTACTAACTATCATAAGGGGACTGTGCAGGCAAAGTTATGTAACTCTGACTGGCATTTTGACAGAATTATGTGCCCTTTTTATACTTAGAAAATTGAAAATTTGGTTAAGTTTTGTGTTTAGGTCCACTTTATTCCTACAGTATCAAAGCTATTGCTTTCATACTTGCAACACTTATTTACTATCATAAGGGGATTGTGCATGCAAAGTTATGTAACTCTGACTGACATTTGGACGGAATAATGGGCCCTTTATACTTAGAAAATTGAAAATTTGGTTAAGTTTTGTGTTTTGGTCCACTTTACCCCTAAAGTATCATAGATATTGCTTTCATACTTGGAACACTCGCAAACTATCATAAGGGGACAGTAAAAGGACAAGTTGCATAACTCTGGTTGTAATTTTTATGGAATTATGGCCCTTTTTTGACTTAGTAACTTTGAATATATGGTTAAATTTTGTGTTTCGATCCACTTTACTTCTAAAGTATCAAGGCTATTGCTTTCAAACTTCAAATACTTTCATGCTATCATGAGGTTACTGTACCTGGCAAGTTGAATTTTACCTTGACCTTTGAATGACCTTGACTCTCAAGGTAAAATTGTTAAATTTTGCTAAAATTGCCATAACTTCTTTATTTATGATTAGATTTGATTGATACTTTGACAAAACTACTCTTACCTGACATACCACAATAGACTCCACCCAAACCATCCCCCGTGCCCTCCCTCCCCCCCCCCCCCCGAATCCCCCCCTTATTTTTTTTTTTTTTTTTTTTTTTTTTTTTTTAAGATCATCTCACAAATGACCACCACACCCTCACACTATACCCCCCCCCCCCCCCACCCCACCCCTCACCCAATTTTTTTTTTGAAACGGTTAAAAAACACAAATATTTATTTTTATTATTTTATTTTTGAAATACCGTCCAAACATCGCACCCAATAATCCCCCCCCCCCCCTCCCCCCAAATTTTTTTTGCATTTTTTTTTCCCGCATTTTTGGTAGATAATGTAATAAATGTCCACACCTCTACACTATACACCCCTCTTCACTCCACCTCTCCCTCCTTTGTGATTTAAATTGAGAGTCCCTTCACCTTTGAAAAGAAAATAGATGAGCGGTCTGCACCCACAAGGCGGTGCTCTTGTTTGATGAATATAATTGCATTCGTTCTTTTATTCTAAACATGGATATCCAGCAATTTTTTTCTTCTTTGTAAAGTACCGAAAAACGGCACTTTCCCAATAAGGAAAAAACTATAAATTTTCCAATTGCTGTCAAAAATATTCCCAATTGAAGGTTTCCTATAAAAAAATTTTTTTTTTTTAAATAAAGTGCAACATATAGTTAGTTTCCATATGCAGCTCCATGGCTTGAACCTAAGTAATTATAATATGGACTACTTGACAAGTTAAATGACAACATTAAGTTATCAATTTTAAAGTATTTGGGAGCAAAAGCTGAAATACACCAATAGCCCAATATGAAGACTTCACGGCATGAATTTTCCCAATTTCAGGGTTTTTTGCGCACAATTTTCCCAATTGGGCTGGTACATGTACTTTTCCCAGTTGGGCAAAAAATATCGCTGATTATTATTATCAATACTGATGAATTATGTTAAAATATGCAAACCTTGTTGATCAAGAATTTTAAATCTTAAGTAATTGTACATGTATACTATACTAATTTCAATGAGCTCATCACTTGTATTCAATACAGCTGTCGGATAACAGACAAATGCCCGTTAACACAAATAATGTTATCAAGCTTTAAATGCAGAAAAATACTGGTGTTACCATCCATTTTCAAGCATAAGGAGAATTGCATAAACATTGTTAACAAATTTTACAGTTGGAAGATGCTTTTTTCACATGTCATCTGTTTAACGTAAACAGTCAGCCAGTTTGTGTGTATTAACTGTGACATAACTGGTTTCAGAGTTCCAGTGAGGCAATGGAGACAAGGTTCCTGCTATCTGACCAGGTCTTTGCGAGAGCGCGGGTCCCACCCACTGATAAAGTCTGCTTATGGCTAGGAGTAAGTTGTTGCAATCCAGTCATGGAGCTGGATCTTGTGTTCAGATCCAATCAATCCAATAATGGAGCTGGATCTCGTATTCAGATCCAATCAATCCAGTAATGGAGCTGGATCTTGTGTTCAGATCCAATCAATCAGCTCCATCTTGTGGTCCGATCCAATTAATGAGCGAGTAACTGGCAGTCTGTTGAAGTTTATTGCTGTTTGCTGCTGTTCAGTACTTAGGGTTGGATTCGAAGCCTTTAAAACTTGAATTTAGTAAGAAAGTTCTTTAAATAAATTTAACTGTCTAAGGGACTATACATGCGTCAAAATACGTATCTAAGTGGTAAAGGGTTAAGAAGCTTGTCCTGTTTTTGTTGCTATGTACAATAGCCCATTAGATTGTGTCTGTCCATCTTGCACTTTTTGGTGAACATAATTATGATGTTGTTTAGAATATCAAAGTTCATTATAATACAGAATGATATTCTTTGGAAACTCATAACCAATATACATAAATGATATGTAAATTTTCATCTAGTCTCTAATTTTTTGATTTTTTACATATCAGTATTATAACTTATAGGAATTTTTGAAATTAAAGAATTTTGACATCACATATACATTCTATCATTAATTGAATATGTATTTATACATTTATATCGGTCTACGTTTATGTTTTTTTTTAACTAATGAAATGCAATAACGTGTGTGACACAAGTTATGTATTTTTACTATTTTATATGTTCCAGGCAAATGTAATGTTAGAGTACAATATAGATGATGCAGAGGCATTGTTACGTAAAAATCAGGAGGCTGCCACAAAAAGTTTAAAACAAGTTGAGGAAGAACTTAGCTATATAACTGAGCAAACTACTACCCTAGAAGTTAGTATCCTTTTTTGTTATGCTTATAACATGGCTTAAGTAAGGTTAGTATGGTGTATTTTTTATTTTATTGTCCCCTACCGGTTTCACGGTTTGCGCTCTGTGTGTCCGTGTGTCCGTCAGTCTGTGAGTCTGTCACACTTTTCTGGATCCTGCGATAACTTTAAAAATTCTTAATATTTTTTCATGAAACTTGATAGATGGCAATAAGGACATTATGCACGTCATTTAATTTTGTTCCTACGTCAAAAATTCTGGTTGCTATGGCAACAAATATTTAATTTTTTTTTTATATATTTCTGACAATGGTGGAGCTGGTAGGGGACATATATTGCTTGGCAATAGTCTTGTTTTTAAATATTTTTGCAGTGTGTATTTATCAATTGACTTTTTAAATACTTTCAAAGCAGGGTTGTCTATATAATTTTGGTTTGTCTATGTTTGCCTTTACTGAACACTACTGGTTCTACCCAGCAAAAAGACTTGAAAGGTCTGTATAAAACCAAAGCTTTCCAGCCTAAATAAGATCGTTGAAACTAATCTAATTGCACTACATTCACTTTGCTGCAAAGAAATCTGTCTCATATGGATTTGTCTTAATTTTGTATGAAGATTAGTGAAGTTATGTAGTTCATTATTTTTAATGAACTGCAAATGTTTTTCCATTTATTAGGACCAAAGTTAAAATTTAAATTAATTTAAATCTAGCATTTTTAGTATAATGCTATCATAGTTAAAGTTGGTTGAATTTGAGTTGCATGAATTTTTTATTCCTTAACATTGTGTTAGATATGGCACGTGTCTATAACTGGGATGTGAAAAAGCGTCGGCACAATGAACAATCCAGCAAATCGTCATAGCAACGTATTTTCTTAGAAACATCATAGAAACCGGGTTGTACTCAGCATTTGAACAACACAAAAATAATTGTGCTATTATCTTCTCTTTTTTTTAAATTAATATTTATTACTATTTTACTTGCTTTTTTTTACTGAAAGCAGATGCAATAATACTTTAGTTATAAACAAACAGTTTCTGAAATTCTGGAAAGAACATTTGTTAAGGAAGTAATTTTTTTGTAAATTTCTCACTAACTTGAAATTTTGTTTTCCAATTCACTGCAGTATTGTGCATGCTTTTTTACAATTGTATATGTAACGCAGTACCGCCCTGTGTTCTTCTAGTTCATTTCAATCATGTTCATGGTTTCAAAAAGAATAAAAATCAAAGGATTATTGAATATTTATATCTACATGTTAACTATTCAGGGCTTCAACTTACTTTACTGATTTGTTGAACCCTACATTGTCAAAATCAGTATTACTTTTAGATATTTGAGGAATTGTATGTCAAAAAGAGCCAAAATACAATTCTCTCAGCAAAATATAGAAACAAATTTTACCAATGCCAAAGAATGTCCTACTATTAAATAATGACTTTTATATAAATTGCATGCTTACCACATTTGTTTACTCTGCCAAAGGAGGCTGGATATAGAATTTTGGTCTTCTGTCTGTATGTCACACAATTTTGTAAGGGGGATATCTCAGAAACTACTAGTATATCAGATATCAACATGAATCTTCATGGGTGTATAGATATCAATGGCAAGAGATATCAATTCAACGAATTTGCTTGTGATTTTTTAAAAGTTTTTGCTAACTCTTTTTTTTTCAATAATGTAAAGGTCTATGAGTATATGCTAGGTAGAATCATAGGAGGCCTGGTCATATTTGTTTAAAGTAAAGCAACAGCAAGTCAACATATAGATATGATGATTACAAATCAATGAGATGTGTTCTCAGAGGGTGTTGTTGACTTGTGCTCTGAAATGTTTTCCAATTAAACTGACGTTTTCTATGCTTGCATTTTATTTCTTCAAATTACCATGGGCATTTTATATCTGCCATTGTGTACATATGTAATTTGTTTGCAGCTTATCCCCATATCAGAATAAATTCCAGATGCTTTTCAAAGGTGTGTTACATGCATTATTGATTTTTGTTTTTTGTTTTAATTATTCCATCATTTAAATTTATGCTGTTAAGAGGTTAGTTTTGATAACTTGCATATCCTGTTTTAAGGGGTGGTTTCACAAGCAAACATTTTCTTAAACATAACTTCGTTGAGCTTGGATAGATTAAAAACATGGCAGTCAATATAATGGGGAGACAATATGCCCAGCCTCTGGATTGATATCAATGTCACATTAAAATAAACAGTGTAAGGACTTTGTCTGGAGTGTTTTTGTCCAGCATGGCTGGATTTTCAAATAACTTGGCCGAAGAGGTAAGCATGAAGAGACAAGAGTGTCACACTTAAGACCAAGGAACATATGTCCACAGTCAAGGTTGAAGGCCAAAGTTCAAATATAAGAAATATATTGTATGCAGGTTTGTCCGAATTTATATTTTTTCCATAATGGACTATTGTCCAATTGACTTATGATAATCATAGCAATTGTGGGGACGACTAACAAGTAACATGTATAAAATATTATCCGACCTAACAATCAATATATAACAACAAGAATACAAAAAAACACGATTTTGTGAAATGCTTTGCTTGAAACGGTACAATTCAAAAGTCACCAAATTAAATACCCGGATGCTTTCACGACAGATATTTGGACACAGGCACACATTAATTTTCATTATATGCAATATTCATTTGTTGAGAAATACCTCTCGGTTCCAAGGGAGATTTCCTTGTCCATATTATCATTAAGACCTCTCCGTTGCCAACGTGTGAACGCCCCCTTCACAGCTGTTAAAACTGAATTTAACCCTTGCAAAGATTTACCAATAAACGTATGTTTATTTACAGATATTTGACCCTTGTTATGTATACGACGACCATATTTTGCATAGCTAAATGCATTTCTGGCAGTGTTTATAGGCTCCGAACTTATTAGAGGCAATAAATACAAAGTCAGTCAAATAATTAAACTATTTTGTGCCGCCAATTTATAGTGATACAATTGCATCTGGTGTATGCTCTGCCACATCCAACTTCGCCACACTCTGACCGCATACCAGACGCACGTTTTTTAGATCTCAAGAAAAACGATGTTCGATGAAAACTTGTACAGTCCGCACGAGCAACGTGAGGCAGACGCGCGGTCAACTTACGGTTGACGCACATTTGTTGATTAAAAAACAATAAACTGTGTCTGCAACGGATGCGGTTGACGTGTGTGCATCGTCCGCCAGACTCACGGGGTTCACAAGGTCTACTTTCATTCATCGTGAGATTTTCTTTCATTTATACTGTCAGACGCTCGGTATACGCAATGTATTCACAGAATCCTCGCAACTATATTCCTTTCCAAAAAAGCCACTTTGCATTAAGTGTTAATTTTGTGGAATTAAATGCATGGTTTGCAGTGAGCTTACATTTGTATTACCGTATTAATGTTAAAGAATATCACCTAATGGATAAAACAATAAATTAGAAACCTTTCTCATGCCGTCGATCTGTCCGTCAGTGTCCTGGCTTAAACAAAAATAAGATGTACATCCACCGAGAAGTCCAATGGATAAGATGTACATCTGCCGAGTAGTCCAATGGATAAGATGTACATCCACCGAGTAGTCCAATGGATAAGATGTACATCCGCCGAGTAGTCCAATGGAAAAGATGTACATCCGGCGAGTAGTCCAATGGATAAGATGTACATTCGCCAAGTAGTCCAATGGATAAGATGTACATCCGCTGAGCAGTCCAATGGATAAGATGTACATCCACTGAGTAGTCCAATGGATAAGATGTACATCCGCCGTGTAGTCCAATGGATAAGATGTACATCCGCCGAGTAGTCCAATGGATAAGATGTACATCCGCCGAGTAGTCCAATGGATAAGATGTACATCTGCCGAGTAGTCCAATGGATAAGATGTACATCCGCCGAGTAGTCCAATGGATAAGATGTACATCTGCCGAGTACTCCAATGGATAAGATGTACATCCGCCAAGTAGTCCAATGGATAAGATGTTATTCCACCGAGTAGACCAATGGATAAGATGTACATCCGCCGAGTAGTCCAATGGATAAGATGTACATCTGCCGAGTACGGATCAGATGTACATCCGCCCAGTAGTCCAACGGATAAGATGTACATCCGCTGAGTAGTCCAATGGATAAGATGTACATCCGCCGAGTAGTCCAATGAATAAGATGTACATCCGCCGAGAAGTCCAATGGATAAGAGCATGACATCTCGTGCTAAGGAAAATAAGTCCCATGGTGACTTTCGTACCATCCTCAAATATCTTGTTGTATTTGCAAACCAGTGGCCTCCAGTCAGTCCATGGGTGCACACAAAAACAATATTTTGACAGCGGCATTGACCAGTAAACACTGCACGCAAACACAGTGTTTTGACGGCAGCATTGAGCAGTAAACGCTGCACGCAAACACGGTATTTTTACGGCAGCATTGACCAGTAAACACTGCACGCAAACACAGTATTTTGACGGCGTCATTGACCAGTAAACCCTGCACTCAAACACAGTATTTTGACGGCGGCATTGACCAATAAAAGCTGCACTCAAACACAGTATTTTGACGGCGGCATTGACCAGTAAACGCTGCACTCAAACACAGTATTTTGACGGCGGCTTTGACCAGTAAACGCTGCAGGCAAACACAGTATTTTGACAGCGGCATTGACCAGTAAACGCTGCACGCAAATACAGTATTTTGACGGCGACATTGACCAGTAAACGCTGAACGCAAACACAGTATTTTGACGGCGGCATTGACCAGTAAACGCTGCAGGCAAACACAGTATTTTGACGGCGGCATTGACCAGTAAACGCTGCACGCAAACAATATTTTGACAGCGGCATTGACCATTAAACGCTGCACGCAAACACAATATTTTGACGGTGGCATTGACCAGTAAATGCTGCACTCAAACACAGTATTTTTACGGCGGCATTGACCAGTAAACACAGTATTTTGACGGCAGCATTGACCAGTAAACACAGTTTTTTGACGGCGGCATTGACTAAGCACAGTATTTTGAAGGCGGCATTGACCAGTAAACACAGTATTTTGACGGCGGTATTGACCAGTAAACACAGTATTTTGACGGCGGCATTGACCAGTAAACGCTGCACTCAAATACAGTATTTGACTGCGGCATTGACCAGTAAACGCTGCACGCAAACACAGTATTTTGACGGCGGCATTGACCAGTAAACGCTGCACGCAAACACAGTATTTTGACGGCGACATTGACCAGTAAACACAGTATTCTGACGGCGGCATTGACCAGTAAACACAGTATTTTGACGGCGGCATTGACCAGTACACACAGTATTTTGATGGCAGCATTGACCAGTAAACACAGTATTTTGACAGCGGCATTGACCAGTAAACAAAGTATTTTGACGGCGGCATTGACCAGTAAACACAATATTTTGACAGTGGCATTGACCAGTAAACGCTGCACTCAAACACAGTATTTTGATGGCGGCATTGACCAGTATACACAGTATTTTGACGGCGGCACACAGTATTTTGACAATTGCATTGACCAGTAAACAGTATTCTGATGGCGGCATGACCAGTAAACACAGTATTTTGACGGCGACATTGACCAGTAAACACAGTATTTTGACGGCGGCATTGACCAGTAAACACATTTTGAAGGCGGCATTGACCAGTAAACGCTGCACTCAAATACAGTATTTTGACGGCGGCATTGACCAGTAAACACAGTATTTTGACGGGGCATTGACAAGTAAACGCTGCACGCAAACACAGTATTTTGACGACAGCATTGACCAGTAAACGCTGCACGCAAACACAGTATTTTGACGGCGGCATTGACCAGTAAACATAGTATTTTGACGGCGGCATTGACCAGTTAACACAGTATTTTGACGGCGGCATTGACCAGTAGATACAGTATTTTGACGGCGGCATTGACCAGTAAACACAGTATTTTGACGGTGGCATTGACCAGTAAACTCTGCACTCAAACACAGTATTTTGACGGCGGCATTGACCAGTAAACGCTGCACGCAAACACATTTTTTTTGACGGCGGCATTGCCCAGTAAACACAGTATTTTGATGGCGGCATTGACTAGTAAACACAGTATTTTGACGAGGGCATTGACCAGTTAACACAGTATTTTTACGGGGGCATTGACCAGTAAACACAGTATTTTGACGGCGGCATTGACCAGTACAGTATTTTGACGGCGGCATTGACCAGTAAACGCTACACTCAAACAGTATTTTGACGCCGGCATTGACCAGTAAACGCTGCACGCAAACAGTATTTTGACGGCGGCATTGACCAGTAAACACAGTATTTTGACGGCGGCATTGACCAGTAAACACAGTATTTTGACGGCGGCATTGACCAGTAAACACATTATTTTGACGGCGGCATTGACCAGTAAACGCTGCTTAATTATATCTGCGATGATTATGGTATCAATGGCTTTCAGGTCATTATAATGAATGAAGATTAAATTAGATCTGATCGACGCACTGTAAACGTGCGTCAGTGTTAGTCTTCTTACGATGACGGTAAGGTTTTACTTGCAGACGTGCAATCGACATGCTACTAATGCAAGTGAGTTATACGGCGCCCTCACAGAATCTTCGACTATAGGCAGTTTTAAATCCGAGTTAAACACCCAGCTTGGGACGTCGGTTTGACGCACGATGCTTTTGCAAAGCCTGTTTGAAGAACGACCGACGCATAAACTTAAACGATTGCGCTTATGTCAGTTGCGTTGTTTGCGGCGACCTTGCAGTCTGGGAAAAGGGCGCACGGTCGTCGTATGTCTGATGCACGTTTCGACACAAAATGTATTAGGATTTGACACACGCCGCCGCAAAGCAAGGTGTTTTATTTACCGGGGAAAAAATCGGTCCTATGTAGTCTCAGCAAACATGTGGGCATATTTGACTATTTAAAGGATCTTCCGCTGTGAACATTAGAGCGACATCAGTTCAATATTTAATTTGGAAATTGAAAACTATCGGGGCGGATGGACATTTTCAATGCCTAATGCTCCCAATTTGTGATGTAGGCAATCAAAACAACGAGAAGCATCGATAAAAACAATATGGAACAAACAAAAAAGTGTAAGAATCGTGAAACAAATGTTGAAATAAGGCGGGTAGAGTGCTATATATTTACGGACGCAACAATTTTCAAAATCAATGAATGTTTAAGCAAACGCGTTGTGTCAATAATTGCATTAATATTCCTGCAAATAACGTGAAAGTTGTTGCACTTCCGTTCAGAAGCGACAGTGAGCTATTAAATATGCCCTAGGGCAGAGAAAATTATGGCAAAATTACATTCACAAAAGCAACCATAATGTTACAAAAGGAAATCAATTAGTTGTCAACGTGATGGCAAACCAACAGCAGAGTTCTTTTAAATAGATAACAAATTCCATTTTTAGGACTTCCGTTTTGTCTCTTTAACCGCATGGCCTTATTTAATCTACTTACGGTATTGCATATTATAAACAGCACTGCGATGAGCGAAACTCGACAATAGTAACCATTTAAAAAGAAGTATTGAATAGGATTTTTAAAACACATAATAAGAGATCCTTAATAAACTGTATTGTAAACCGCTACTGTAAACTGTATAAACTTCAAAATTTATTATGAAAAATGAAAATATTAAGACCTACTGCAAGATTAAGTATTACAAAAACTATAAACTGTTACTCAAGTAGCTATTCGACCGCGATTGTTTAACATGTAATATTTTAAGCTAAAAAAGAAGCTGCACAGTTGAGTTTTTCGTTTCATCCTGTCTTGTTGAACAGAAGTGCCGGAATCTGCCCAACAGTGACGTCAGTTCCGTTTGAACTTCGGTTACTGTCGGCGAATTCAAACGTTATGCCGTCTACAGCGTGCAGCTTGCTTCCGCCCACGCCCTTATTGCATGGGCTGCCCTTTATTACCACCATAGCGGTAAATACGCGCCGCGCGGGAACACGCACTGGCCGCGCAAACATGACGTCATACGTCCGCCGTATTGCGTCCGTCGTTATGGTGACTTCATTGCTACGGACCTCTTCTCTCAGGTCGTTATAAAGATACAGTTTCACCTTGTATGTTTCCGCGCCAACAGCCGCGCCGAAAATTTCCATCCCGTACAGGACTATAGGACTCGAACACGAGAAGCATATCGCATCCGGAGGGCCGTTCTGCATCCACGGGCCGTCATACGTACGGAACCGCGAGACGCGCTGCATGTTTGAGCTGTCAGGGCGGAGGAGAGGAATCGACTCCTGCGGTTCGGGTGTAATTTCTTGCAGGAGATTAAGTGGCGACGCTCTCATCATTTTGCGCGTTTCAATAAACTCAGATTTGGTCATTTTGAATTCCTTCATTTTTCTTGACGGTTTCTTCGTTAAAGGATTCATATCTTTCAACCGGAAGCGTTCGTTTTTGTTGAATTTGTGCGACAACTGGCGTTCTTCGCCGTGAAAATACTGAAAAATTGATACCGCTTCTTTGTCGGATAATATATCACGAAAAGAAACGTTCTGTGTGTAATACGTGATGTCCATTGTTGGAAACCGTATCAAGTACAGCAGATCGCCCAACACTGACCGTCGATTCGCGTCCGTTGGCGGCAGTTTTTGTCGTCTGCATTCGTCCGTTGCCCAGGCGACCGCGCATTCAAATATCAAATCTTCACCTGCTTTTAAATTGTCCGCACGCAAAATAGTGCTCAGACATTCCGAGCACAACTCTGAAAATCCGCGCGTTCTGATGACGTCAGATCCGTTTTCTTGCGTGAACTTAATACATTTTTCAAATAAGGCGGTTTCGTTATACATATGGGCTTGTTCCATTATTTTGCAAGCGTTTGCTATGGACACGTGGTCATCAAGAAACCGGAAACATAGTTTGCTGAGCGCGCCAACCTGAAAGCGTCTGGCGACGTGCAGAAGTGAGCCAACATTTTCACCGTGGATGTCTACGTTATCTGTATAAAGAAATCTGAAAATTAAATTAAAGCTGTATTACGCAATCAATAAAACAGCCCAAAGCGTCGTTTCAACCCTTAAGTTGCAATGTATGTCAGCATCCAAAAACCGAAAACGACGTTTGAAAGACGGCTCACTTCAATTCAACGGACTAAAGGTTGATATATAGTAGCTGATATATCTGAGATATATAGCGGACACGTAAGGGTTACGGACAGACTAACGACGGACGAAGGTCATTACTTTAAATCCCCGCTAGAATTGCGACAGGAGATTTAATTAATATAAGAAAAAGGCGATTATTTCATTAGAATTCTACAACAAAACGAGACGTTGACGTACGTAAGAAGGTATCGGAACGCATCCACGGTGACGTCAGGGACGCTGATTGCTAGATTGTTTACGTCAGCGTTGTCTACGAGCATGCGTTGTACGATCGGACTGCGAGCTATCCAAATGTACCTACAAATAACATGCGTTTTAAAATTACATTTGCACAATTTATGTTATGCCTGAAAATCTTACATTACCGTACCATGAATCATTCTTTTTGTACTCATAATCTAAACGTTCAGACGAAATCGATGTATTCAGCGTCATTGTGCTTATTACCCAAGCCAATTTGGCGGACGGTTCATTTCATTTGAATATTGCATTAGTTAAAAAGTAAGAATGGAATTCTAAAGTAAGTTTAGAAGAAGTTTGTTGATTTTTTGCCGGCGTTTAGTAAATTTGTCGTCATACATCATGGCGAAGCATTGTTAAGGAAATAATAAGTGGTAAATACGAAAATGCAGCTTGGAGGACTTTCGATGTGAATTCATGTCGGAACGTTGCTACTGGGGAAAACACCAATATGAGGCCGGTGTATATATTTTAGGTTATTTGCATGTTCTTAGTACGTTAAATTAACATTTAAATTCAATGTGGTTTCAAACATAAAGGACATATAACAGATTTTGATTCGAAAGAATGATATATTAGCACTTAAAGGATCCGCCCAACAGATTTTGGCATGTATTAAAGCTTGTCATTAACTGCTTTAAATGCTTTATATTGATAAATTTAAACATTTGAACTAAAAATCTCCAGTTAAAAATAAGAATACATTTTTTTTTAAAAAGAAGAAAAACGTTAACCTCCACAGGGCTCGAACCACTGACCACTAGAGTCATGGAAACTTGGAGTAAAATGTCTCCCGACTTTGCCACACGACCATCCACGTTTACGTCAAATGCGGAGGTATTTTTTTTACTATATAAGACAAGACGAGACAAACATTTTATTCGAGATCGGTACAGAGTACATAATCTAGAAAATAATGTGATTAAATACAATAAATCAGTGGTCAGTTTGTTTAGGTAATGTTTTTATGTAATGTTTTTAACAAAAAATCAAATATTGATTCAAATACAGTGTACAGACTATGTAACATGCACATGGAGAGTGATGTACATGTATTACACGGTAACAGATTGTCTGATATCTAGTGCATATTTTATATAGTTTGCAACATTTTTAAGAACAGATGCGTTAACAGATCGCATTAAAGAATTGAATTTATATACTGAATGTCGTACGTAAAATTTTATATCAAGGAATCTTCTCCTTACAGTATTGTAACATGGGCAAATACATATAAAATGATACACATCTTCTAGATCGCGACTACCACAATACAAACAGTATCTTTCGTTTCTTAGTATATTACTACAGCCATAACGGCCCGTATGAATTCTTAATGAGTGTGCACAAATCCTAAAGCGTGTAACAAATGTCCTCAGGTTAACAGGCAATATATCAAGGTATTTTTCATAGGCAAAGTTAGTTTTGTAATGAGCGTAATCTGTTTAAACTGGACTACGCAGTAATAACCCTTGCCATTCTTGAATAAAATTGCTTATAAACCGCTCCTTAAATATGAAAGGAAAATAAATACATTCATTTTCTGGGTTTAAAAATACCCCAGAAAACCTCAAATCATCTAGAAGTTTCTTAACACAGGACACCCAGTTAGAGTGACCTAGTTTACAATCTTCTAAAGCTCTATGATACAATAATGAAATAATTATATTATCGCTTTGCAAAATCTTACACCAATACGATATGATCCTCGTATACCTTGATATATATAAAGGGTATCGCTCCAAGTCGCCGTATACTCCTACAGATGCATTAGTATTGCTTTACAAAATTTTAAATGCACACGTTCAATATCTTTTGACTTGGTAAAACCCCAAACTTCGGACGCATAATTAAGTGTAGAACCTACAAAAGCATCGAACAATTCACAACATGACATTGGACTGAAAGGATATTTTTTTAGATTATGTAACAAAATATTTAAAGCTTTTAAAGATTTACCAATTAGGAACTCACTATTTGTAGCAAAATTCCCAGTTTATTTAAAAACACAGCCGGGATAATTAAATTGATCAACAATTTCTATTGGTTCGTTTGTATACGACCATTGCTCGTCCTCACGTAGTGCACCACGTTTTCTGAATACCATAATTTTAGTCTTTGAACTATTGACTTCTAAACTCCACTTATCGCAATAAATTGCTAAATTATTTAAGTGTGCTTGTAATTCTTTGGGCGTTTTGCCTAAAATCACCATATCATCTGCAAAAAGTAAAACCAGCAAAACAATATCATACAGCTCAATACCAGCATTTGCATTATTTTGTAACAACATTTCTAAGTCATCTAAAAGTAGAGACACTAGCAAAGGGGAGACAACCTCGCCTTGTCCTAAGCCGACAGAATATTCGAAGTATTCAAAAAGACTATTACAATGCTTAACACGTGATTTGACATGTGAATACATATTTTTAATAATGAGCAAAACTTTACCACGTATATTGGCATTGTATAATTTATACCAAAGTGCATTTCGATATACTAGTATACTGTCAAAGCATTTTTAAGATCAATAAATGTTACATATAGCCGTTTGTTGTTATTCAAATAATGTTGGACAACAGACAATAAGGAAAATATGGCATCCGTAGTGGACAAACCTTTACGAAAACCAAACTGTGCATCGGAAATGAGGTTATATTTTTCACAAAATGACGTTCACAGCAACGTCGTTCAAGAGACCTGAAAACTGATTTACAACGTCATTTATACAAGTTGAGTCAATACGTGATGTTAAATTGTCTAATTGTTCGGTAATCGACAATAAGCCATTTTTAAAATCATCCTTTAAAACCGCATTCCATCTATATTTGGTTTCAGCATATTCATGTTTTGACAATAGGTTAGTATTACACTTGACAGCAAAATACAATGGTGCATGATCGCTCCACTGGTTAAAATTTAACACCGCAAAATCAGTGATCAGAGTAAAGTGACATTCACGCGCAAGTACATAATCAATAGTGGAAGTACCGTTACGTGACGCAAATGTGAATGAACCTTTGTTACAATCATCAAATAACCTGCCGTTAACCAATCGCATATCCAAAGATTTACATAAGTCAACCAGTTTACAACCAAACGTATTACATGTTTTATCCATTGAGGCCCTGCTAAGAAAATTATCAGGAATGTAATTTTCACAATCAAGAAATTCAACACATTGGTCAAACACTATAAAATCGTGGTTTTGGCCAACTCTGGCATTTAAATCACCTGTAATAAAAACCGGACCCTCAATATTATAATTGTTTATATCATTTTCTAAAGTATCGAAAAAATCAATGTCAATAAGCAATCCTCGTAGTTTCCCAAAATATTGATTCGCGTCGAACGACGCTTTAATCTGTTGGACAGTCCCTTTAAAGCTTATGATAGGATACAAAGCATATACAGTGGATTATTTTGTTGTTTTCTTTTAAAAGGGCCTTTTCAAGTTTGGGTTAATTGACAAAATTGACAAAAAATGTTTCAGAATCGCAAATTTTCGTTTTAGTTATGATATGTGTGAGGAAAAAGTAAAACTGAACATCTACCAAGCTCTAAAATAGCCATTATATGCATCTTTTTACGATTTAAAAACCTGAAAATTATAAAGCGTTGCAACGCGAAACGAATTAATAATTTGGAGAGTTCTGTTGTTGTCGTTATATTTGGTGAAACTACGAGGGTTGCTTATATATAGTATTGAATACACCTCACATTGTATTAGAAAGAATGGCTGAGTGGTCTGAGTGGTAGACATTTTACTCCAGGACTGTAGGGGTCAGTGGTGCGAGCCCTGCTGAGGGTCACTTTTTTTCCTTTTTTTAAAATTTTATTCTTGATTTTTTACTGGAGCTTTTTAGATCCAGTGTTTACATTTATCAATATAAAGCATTTAATGACAAAACATGCCAACATCTGTGAAAAGGCCCCTTTAATGTGAGGTCCCATGATATATACCGATGCGCGCGCATCTTCTGTTTCGTCTCCCCAATGACGAAGGACAAGTCACACGCCACCTCGTTGCGAAGCATGTAGTCGTTCGCCTCAATAATTCCCTTTCCGGTTTGCCAATCCTCCTAAAATTATGCAACGGTTACCCTCTAAGACAATTCTAACTTACGAAAACGACCTTAATTCCCGAAAATTGCGTGTTGTGTTTTGCGGCTGTTATGTTATAACGTAAGCGTACTTGTTCACGCTATTTGCGTTTTTTCTCTGTGTCTGATACTTTCCGTTGTACAAATAATGTGTAGTTGCTTGTGATCTTACATTTAAATGTTGACTGAAAAAAACAACAACTTATATTGGCTTGTTAATAAATGCATACTGTAGGAAAACAATATACCGGTAGAATGTTCCACCTTCGCGAAAAAACAAACACGAAATTCGGTACCAAATAAATATCTTTATTATTTATAACGTAGTTTGAATTTTAGTTACAGAACACTATACATGTATATAAGAATCATGAAGTGTATCAAACTCACGTACTAGAACTACAAATATTGAAAGGTGTCCAGCGTACTACTGTCTTTGCTTACAATAATAATTTAATAACGTTATACTGTAAAAATGGCCAAGTTGAATTATGTTTACGTCACAATCGGGAATCGGATTATCTGCAGATTAAATGAATAAAAAAGCTTATGTCCTACATTACAGAAGAAAAATTGCACCTATTGATTAAATATCGTCTTGGTTAACAATATTTATAATAATGATAAACAAAATATAGTTCATGTATTTTTAAAAGTATATTACGAAACCAAACAGGTGTATTACATACAATAATTGGAATACAATCTATATGTGTTAAAAACTCAACTTAGACATGTACATATCATTTGTTAATTTATTATATTATTTTATTAAATATTAAAAAAAAAATATACTGAATTTGGTTCCACAAACACAAAATCATCATTTAATATCCCTTCATTATTCTGACCTATAAAGATAAAACATTAAAATTGATCACCAACACACCATCGCAACAATTAAATACAGAAACCAGACATATTCACAAATTGAAAAGATATGTATTAAATATTCTAAAGACCACATACCATGCTAAAGCCTTCAGCCATCAGCTCGCCGATGTAGAAAGCTACCTGACTTGCATGTTTTATGTCGACCTATAAATATCCAAATGCTTGTATGGTTGTAAATAGAATGGATATGGTTTCAATCGTCATTCAATATTTAAACACAAATGGATGTTTAATTAACATCCCTACACTGTTTAATCAAACTTCAAATTATAGCTATTAATCTATCGAACTAAGATTAATCAATAATATATTAGATAACGATAATTAAAAATTAAGTATCTGAAATTATTTGCCAAGCTCTTATGTAATCAAATGTAAATGCATCAGTATTCACCCAAATTAAAAAGGCAAACAAACGACACCATATTCACTGACAACTGTTTCTATGAACTTAATTGAGATTAAAATATTGCATTGAACCAAAATCGATCGCTAACATTGATTGCATCTTCCATTCTCCCAGCGAAGATAGAGAGGAATGTCTGTAGACACGTGCTGTGAGATAATGGGAGAGTTAATCCGACTGTAAATCCATTAAAATAAATTGTTGGCTCTTGTTGTAAACGGACAGAAAAAGTATCAACATTGAGGTACATACAATCGATCATATATATAAGTGCTAAAAGTAATGCACTCAATAAAATAACTCAACTAAATAGCGATTTCTATAAAAAAAAAAAAAGAAGGGGGCTTTTTAGACCCGGTACCGATTTTGGTTTAATGTTAGATAACACTAATTCCAATGCCTATAGGGTCTCATTATAAAACTGTCAACCTTCAAAGCATTTTTCACGCCTTTATATCAAATTGTGCAAGCCTGGTCTCATTTTAAAGATAGATCTTTCCTTTTCCAACAATTGCAATTAAAAAGATACCATCTCATTACTTCTAAGAAAATAAAATTCGTCCGAATGCAAGCACGCTCGGAAAAACGGGGTCACGGCAGTGAGATTTTGACAAAAGCATGGTATTTAAATAAACGCAGCCCAAAGTTCATCTTGCAATTTAGTCCCCAATAAAATGTTGCAGACACAGATATGATACATGAAATAACCACAAACACCAATCCATGGTTGCACTCGCTAAATGGCTTTCAAACCAGGAGAGGAAGAGCAGTCTCTAGAAATATGCACTACTTTCGAAGGACCACGGAGGGATACAAAACTGATATAGTGCAATGACACCTTAAAGGACATTAAATTTGAGATCATGGTAAAAGCGCATTTTTACCACACATACTAAATGTAAGGTCGATCCGACAACTACAAATACCACATAAACGCCTTTTAGTTTGAAACATTATAAGCCTTCTGGATTGCGTTTCTGTCCTTTGATCTCGTAGCTAATGCGAGCGAAATGTTGCGTGTAAATAATATAAAACAACGAGATTAACAGCTATTTTAGACTTGTTTGCATGTAATGGACATCGGTAAAGTGTTAAACATGTTTAAAAGTTTATTTCTGATTTATTCGAATGTAACTTATAAGATTGTCTGTATGTGTAAGTATTCGGTGCACGTTTTTATGAGAACGGCAGATGATGCTTCGTTGTGCTAAATTTTATAATATTTGATTTATTATAGTTAGGTACTAACTAACGAAGCGGAAATGATGTCTTATAGAAATTGAATATCCCATGATAGCAAATATCAAGATTAAGTTAAAGTAAATTCGTCATTTTGCTAGTTATAGTTACATTGCTCATATTATCATACACTTTTAAATATAAAATGGCGTTCAATTTTATATGTAAAAGTTGTCGTGTCTAACAATAAGTAAAAAAGACCCCAAACTTATTGTGAGCAAGACTTTAGATATGACTTGTATTTTATTCGCATAAACACGGAGCGTATATTGACTCATCTAGAGTCCGTGGCATAAATAAATCCTGAGATTGATTTATTCTTTAGAAAAGTTTAACAGATCATTAAAACAAACCATATTGATAATAATGTATTTACTTTGGATTGTGCTCGGCAATCAAACGTGACTTTAATTTAATCCTTTTTGACTATACAACTTGAAGCATGCACACAGTGATTTAATAAATATAATAATGCTTTTGGTGATTAAATGTGTACATCGATACATCTGTAGATTATGAAGAATCACATTATCTGGATATCGAACATTTCCGAAATGTTAAACTTTAAAAGATTTTGGTAAGGAATTGTTCTAAGAAAACTTTCAAAAAGATCCTTTTGGGCAATTTTACATTTTCAATTTCCTTATTTGGTTTTATTGCAGCGGCATTTTACTTTAATAATCAAGCAGGGTTTAAATGATGCAGTATTGTAATTTATACTTAAGCATACAATATAGGCCTAAAGCCTTTTGCTACTATCATGAGACTGTGTTCAAAATGATTTATTTATTGATTTGATCGTCACTATGGGCGTAAACACGTAAGCGTTATAACCGGCGCCGCTCGCAAACGCCTTGGAATTTTGGCGCAAAATTTGGCATGCGTGTAGGGCTCACCAATACCCGTTGAATGGCGTCAGTCCGGTTGTTAAGGGACGTCATATGGCGGCTTTGCTTATGTCAGAAACGAGAACCCATGGCGCCAATTATAACGGAAACGACGTCATCAGGAGGGACCGCGACACCTTGAGCCTGCTTGGCACACTGGTTGACACACGTTTGCAAGTTTCATCGCTTAATAACGCCATATCGCGGCGCCTCGTACTTATACCGGAAACGACGTCATCGAAAAGTTCGGCGACACTTGAGACATGCTCGGCTTACTGAGAGACACAAATGTGCCAAGTTTATCGCTCTCGGAAAAAAAACTTTTCCTCCTACATCCATTATAAGGCTCTTATTATTAAATAACGGAGCAATGACGTCACTAGGAGTATTAACACGTAAGCGTTATAACCGGCGCCGCTCGCAAACGCCCTGGAATTTCGGCGCCAAATTTGGCACGCGTGTATGGTTTACCGATACCCATCCGGCCGTTAAGGGGCGTCTTATTGCGACACCGCTTACACCGGGTTATATTTCCAACATATGAGACATGTTCTGCTCAATGAGAGACAAAAGTGTGCCAAGTTTCATCGCTCTCGGACAAAAAAATGCCTCCTGCATCCATTATAAGGCTCAAATAATAAAGATTCAGCGCCAAATTTGGCACGCGTGTAGGGCTTACCGGCACAGGTCGAATGGCGTCAGTGCGGTCGTTATGGGCCGTCATATGGCGGCGCCGCTTACGTCAGAACGGAGAATCCTTGGCGAAACTTATACCGAAAACGACCACACCAGCAGGGACCTCGACACCAGGAGCCTGCTTTGCACACTGGGCGACATACGTTTGCCAAGTTTCATCGCTAAGTAACGTCATATGGCGGCGCCGCCTACGTCAGAACCTGGATCTTCGGCGCCGATTTATACCAAAACGGACGTCATCGGGAGTAACGGCGACACTTGAGACATGCTCTGCTCACTGAAAGATACAAGTGTGTCAAGTTTCTTCGAGTACGTACAAAAACTCTGCCTGCTGCATCCATTATAAGGCTCCCATTATAAGTTAACGGAGCGATGGCGTCACAATGGGCGTTAACACGTAAGCGTTTTAACCGGCGAAGCTCGCAACTGCCCTGGAATTTTGGCGCAAATTTGACACGCTTGTAGGGTTTACCGTTATCCGTCGAATGGCGTCAGTCCGGTCGTTTAGGGGCGTCATATTGCGATGCCGCTTACGTCAGAACCGAGAACCCATGGCGCCATGTATACCGCAAACGACGGCACCCGTAGGGACCGCGACACATGGAGCCTGTTTGGCAACACTTACCGACACACGTTTGCCATGCTTTATCGCTAAGTTACGTCAAATGCGGCGCCGTCTATTTAAGATCCGCGGACATTCGGCGCCACTAAACCGGAAACGACGTCATCGGGGGTGGGGGGGGGGGGCTTGTGTTGCCAACATATGGGACATGCTCTGCTCAGTGAGAGACAAAGGTGTGCCAAGTTTCATCGCTCTCGGACAAAACCTTTGCCTCCTGCATCCATTATAAGGCTTCCATTGTAAGGTGACGGAGCGATGACGTCACTATGGATGTTAACACGTAACCGTTACAACCGGCGTCGCTCCAAAACGCCTTAAAGTTTCAGTGCCAAATTTGGCACGCGTGTAGGGCTTATCGACACAGGTCGAATGGCGTCAGTGCGGTCGTTGCCGTCATATGGCAGCGCCGCCTACTTCAGAACGGAGAACCCTTGGCGCCACTCATACCAAAAACGACGTCACCAGCAGGGACCTCGACACCTGGAGCCTGCTTGGCACATTGAGCGACACATGTTTGCCAAGTTTCATCGCTAAGTAACGTCATATAGCGGCACCGCTTACGTCATAACCGCAATATTCCTTTTATACCGGAAACGACGTCATCGGGAGTAACGACGACACTTGGGATACGCTCGGCTCACTGAGAGACACAAGTGTGTCAAGTTTCATCGAGTTCGTACAAAAACTTTGCCTCCTGCATCTATTATAAGGCTCCAATTATAAAATAACGGAGCGATGACCTCACTAAGGGTTTAAACACGTAAGCGTTATAATCTGTGCCGTTCGCAAACGGCCTGGAAGTTTGGCGCAAAATTTGGCACGCGTGTAGGGTTTTACCGAGACCCGTCGAATGGCGTCAATCCGATCGTTAAGTGACGTCCTATGGCGGCGCCGATAACGTCAGAACCGAGAACCCATGACACCACTTATACCGAAAACGACGTCACCGGGGGCGGGGCGTGGGAGAGAACGGGGGAGGGGGCGGATTTGGGGGGAGGACCTCGACACCTGGAGTCTGATTGGCACCCTATGCGACATGCGGTTGCAAAGTTTCATCGCTTAGTAAAGTCATAAGGCGGCGCCGCCTACGTCAGAACCACGATCATTCGGCGCAACTTATACCGGAATCGCTGTCAATGATCGCGACACCTGGAACTTGCTTGGCACATTGGGAAACACACGTTTTTTAACGTTCAGCGCTAAGTTACGTCATATCGCGGCGTCGCGAACATTTGGCACCACTTACCGGTATACCGGAAACGACGTCATCGGAAGGTTTGGCGTCACTTTAGATATGCTCGGATGCTCGGCTCACTAAGAGACACAAGTGTCATCGCTCTCTCACAAAAACTTGCCTCATGTATCCATTAAAAGGCTCCCATTATAAGGTCACGGAGCGATGACGTCACTATGGGCGTTAACATGTAAGCGTTATAACCGGTGCTGTTTGCATCTGTCTTAGAGTTTCGGTCCCAAATGCGGCAGGCGTGTAGGGCTCACCGAAACCCGTAAAATGGCGACAGTCCGGTCGTTAAGGGTCGTCATATGGCGGCGCCGCTCAAATCAGAATATAGAACCCATAGCGCCATTAATACCGGAAACGACGACACCAGGATGGATCGCGATACTTGGAACCTACTTTGCATACTGGGCAACACACGTTTACCAAGTTTCATCACTACGTTACGTCGGCGTCGCTTATGTCAGAACCGAGAACATACGGCGCCACTAATACTGGAAACGACGTCACCAGCAGGGACCTCGACACCTGGAGCCTGCTTGGCACATTGAGCGACAAATGTTTGCCAAGTTTCATCGCTAAGTAACGTTATATAGCGGCACCGCCTACGTCAGAACCGCGATATTCCGTTTATACCGGAAACGACGTCATCGGGAGTAACGGCGACACTTCAGACATGCTCGGCTCACTGAGAAACACAAGTGTGTCAAGTTTCATCGCTCTAGGACGAAACCTTTGCCTCCTGCATCCATTATAAGGCTCCTATTATAATGAAACGGAGTGATGACGTCACTATGGGCATTAACACGTAAGCGTAACAACTGATGCCGCTTGCCTTGGAGGTTAGGCTCCATATTTGGCACGCGTGTAGAGCTCGCCAAGACCCGTCGAATGGCGTCAGTCCGGTCGTAAAGGGTCGTCATATGGCACTACCGCTAACGTCAGAACCGACAACCCATGGCGCCACTTATACCGGAATCGCATCAACGGGAGGAACCGCGTCACATGGGAAATGCTTGGCACACTGGGCGACACACGTTTGCCAAGTTTCATCGCTAAGTTACGCCATATGGTGGCGCCGCCTACGTAAGAACCGCGAACATTCGGCACCTCTTATACCGAAAACGATGTCATCGGGAAGGATGGCTACACTTGAGACATGCTCGACTTACTGAGTGACACAAGTGTTCCAAGTTTCATCGCTCTCGGACAAACACTTTGCCTCCTGCATTCATTATAAGGCTCTCATTATAAGGTAAAGGAGCAATGGCGTCTCTATGGGCGTAAACACGTAAGCGTTATAACCGGCGCCGCTCGCAAACGGCTCGGAGTTTAGGCGCAAAATTTGGCATGCGTCTAGGGCTCACCAAGACCCCTCGAATGACGTCAGTCCGGTCGTTAAGGGTAGTCATATGTCTGCGCCGATAACGTCAGAAACGGGCAGCGGAAAAACTTTGCGAAACCGAAAATTTCGCAAACTCAAGTACCCATTTTCTTGAAGATTTGCTTATTTGAGATAAAGACTGTGATTTAAGTCTCTTTTTGTATGAATACTTGGTTATTTTTGCCTGAATAATGCTTTTTATTTTTCACTATGAAATGTATTATCAAAGTTGGCCATCCTATGGGATTTTCATTTTCAACATTCTTTCATTATCAACAGTTTGAACCAGTTGTAATACAGATCTACAACAAACATTAATTGAACGCTATTTGTTTGGATAGTATTTTTCAGCATTGAACCCGTTTATTCATCTGATAAGATGGGGATCTCCACAGGGGTTTCATCTCGATTGCTAGATGGGGAGAAGGGTCCGAATGATAAAGTTATAGTTGACTCACAATCACATTTTCATGAGTTTTGGGCAAACACGCATTCGTTATAAAAATAATTTAAGAATTACACAGATCATAACTTATCTTTATTTTGATTAACTACGTTTAAAGTGTAAAACCATAAATAAATGAATAAACAAATAAATAAATAAATAAATATATATATATATATATATATATATTGCATGATGATGATAATGATAATGATGATGATGATGATGATGATGATGATGATGATGATGATGATGATGATGATGATGATGATGATGATGATGATGATGATGATGACGATGCTACTGATGGTAATGGTGATGCTGCAGCTGCTGCTGCTGATGATATTAGTGGTGATGATGATGATGATGACGATGCTACTGATGGTAATGGTGACGCTGCAGCTGCTGCTGATGATGATGTTAGTGGTGATGATGATGATGATGAGTGTTGATGATGATGATAGTGGTGATGGTGATGATGATTGTGAGTGCCAAAATGCCATGTGATTTTTCTCCCATCCGCAAATTATGGTGAAAAAAATAAAAGAGTAACGGAGCGAATAAGGGGCGTATAGCGAACCTTCGGCGACACCTTCACCGGAAACGACGGCACCGGGGCTTACGGTCGAACTTGGCGCATGCGTGTCCCACTGGGACACAAAAGTGTGCCAAGGTTTGTCGCTCTCGGACACATCCTCGGAAAACAGCACCAGAACGGAGGTCTTACTTGGCGCATGCGTTGCCCATGCACTGGGACACAAATGTGGACACATAAATGCTTTATAAGGCCCCTATTATAGGGTGACAAGACGACTACGCGCCTATTTGGGCGCCTATTTGGGATCCTTCGGCGACACTTTCACCGGAAACGACGGAACCGGCACGGATGTTCGAGCTTTGCGCATGTGTGGACCATTGGGACACACACGTGTGCCAAGTTTCGTCGCTCTCGGACACATACTCTAACACATAAGTGCGTTATAAGACTCCCCTTATATGGTAACGGAGCTAATACGGGGCGTATTGCGAACCTTCGGCAACAATTTTACCGGAAACGACGGAACCGGGATGGACGTTCGAACTAGGAGCATGCTTTTCCCGGACATACAAATTATTGTGTCGGAAACGACGGAACCGGCACGGATGTTCGAGCTTTGCGCATGTGTGGACCATTGGGACACACACGTGTGCCAAGTTTCGTCGCTCTCGGACACATACTCTAACACATAAGTGCGTTATAAGACTCCCCTTATATGGTAACGGAGCTAATACGGGGCGTATTGCGAACCTTCGGCGACAATTTTACCGGAAACGACGGAACCGGGATGGACGTTCGAACTAGGAGCATGCTTTTCCCGGACATACAAATTATTGTGCCAAGTTGTTTCGTCGCTCTCGGATGGACACATACTCGGTTACATAAGTGCGTTATTAGTCTCCCATTATAGGGTAACGATGCGAATACGGGGCGTATAGCGAACCTTCGGCGAAAATTTCACCGGAAACGACGGCATCGGGGCGGACGGTCGAACTTGGCGCATGCGTTGCCCACTGGGACACAAACGTGTGACAAGGTTCGTCGCTCTCGGACACACACTCGAACACATAATGCGTTATAAGACTCCCCTTATATGGTAACTGAACGAATACGGGGCGTATAGCGAACCTTCGGCGACACTTTCACCGGAAACGATGGTACCGGGTCGGACGGTCGAACTTGGCGCATACGTGGCTTTCACTGGAAACGACGGCACCGGGTCGGACGGTCGAACTTGGTGCATGCGTGGTCTACGGAGACACACAAGTGTGCTAAGTTTCGTCGATTTCAGTCACTCGGCCAAATAAGGGCGCTATAAGGCTCCCGTTATATGGTAAGGGACCGAATACAGGGCGTATAGCGAACCTTTGGCGACACCTTCACCGGACAAGACGGCACCGGGACGGACGGTCTATTTTGGCGCATGCGTGGCCCACTGGGACACACAAGTGTGCCAAGTTTCGTCGCTCTCGGAACGTATAGCGAACCTTCGGCGACACCTACACCGGAAACGACGGCACCGGGACGGACGGTACTTTATGTAAGCAATCAGTGTAGTTTCACAAAATATAACGACAATAACAGAACTCTCCAAATTATTCAATCTTTCCGCGTTGAAACGCTTTATAATTTTCAGGTTTTTTAATCGTAAAAAGATGGTAAATTTCAATGTTACTGTTTCCTCATAAATATCATTACTACAACGAAAATGTGAATTTAAAACATTTTTTTTAATTATGTCAATTGACCAAAACGTGAAAAGGCCGCATTAAAGATAAAAGGGTCGTCCCGGCAGTGTGCGCCTACTGCACATGTATTCCGCATGTAGGCATGCCTCTTTGCAGTTTGTTTCTTATGTTTACCTTTTATAAGCGTTAATGACCCAATAATCTTACGAGCTTCGTGTATAACAGTCCATTATATCTTGTTAATTGTTTAATTTAAACAATGTTATGCAAATGTGTATAATACTCTTTTTTAATGTTGCTTGATGTTTTATAACGTAGTATATAAGGGATCGAGTATACTCTTTCTCCAAGTGTTTGTGTTGATAATCATCATTTCGATTTCCAAGGGTGGAATGGACTCAGGCCCGTAGCCAGGGTTTTGAAAAGGGGGTGCGAATTTTCCCATCAACAAATGTTATTGAGCAACGAAGTGGCGAAGGGGGTAGGTGCGGGAGGGGGTGTCCCTCCTGCAATCGGGGGTTTGAAGGTCCTCCCCATAGAAAAAGTTTGAAAATGAAACGTAAAACACTGCATTCTGGTGATTTTTTTATCTGTATTTAGAGACTGAAGTTATAGAGCATTTTTATATATAATTTCCCTTTCATTGACCATACTCAGTGACTGATCGACATGGATATGATATAACATTTATTTCCCATTACTGTTTTTCATTTACCACCTTTATCGACCAGTCACGAAAATACATTATATTATACGGCGTTTAATCTGAAACTAGTTTGCACGCACATACTTTGTTTCCATATGCAATAACACATTTATAGAAAGTAAAATCAACAATAAGAACGATATAAAATATCATTATTTATTGGAATCTTGATAAAATTAGTGTATTCTACCATTCCAAAATTTTACCATTCACAAGTCAAGCAAATTAAAAGGAAATACAAAAACTGTATGTGATTTTTTTTCAAAACAATTGTTTGTCTGCTACTATGGATAGAACCAGAGGCCTAGCATTACTCTACACGTGCTAATAGTGTATTGTACAGCAAACTCTGTTTAACAAAACTGGGTCATCCCTAATTTGTAGGGATGTCAACGAATATCCGAATATCCGAATATTCGGTCCCGGACCGAATATTCGGATACTATTTTCCGAATCGAATATTCGGAAGAAAAAAATAAAAAAAATCGAGTAATTTCAAAGACTTTGTATTCGTGAAATTTGCTTCAAACATTGTTCAAAAAGTCGTTCCTCGTGTCATAATGTTTAGTCCGGATAATTCGTCGCTATGGTGATGACAGTATACCGGTCATAAATCCCGCTAATTGCCTAACAAAGACAGTCACTTTGTGTCAAAATTATGATAGGTTCTAATCGCATCGGCAATCAAAACACCGACCTGCACTTGATCCAATGACTCGAATTACATTTAAAATTATCAAAGATTAAATGAGTAAAGGAAAAGCCGACTTGGTGTAAAAAAACAAATAAGACCGTATGGCAATTAAAACACCGACCCGTCTTGATCTAATAACTCGAATTACATTTAACATGATAAAAGATTAAATAAGTAAAGGAAGTGCCGACTTGGTGTGAAAAACAAAAAAGATCGTATGGTTATAATCACGTTGTCCAATCAAAAAAGCTTTTAGAAAATAATTTACTCAACCTCTAACCGCATTCTATACATAAATGGTGACGTCACTACGTTATTGTCAGTAAGACCGGTCACTCTGGATCAGCAGACGATTTATTTCATTTACGGAGGAATCCGAGATAGCCGATGTATCACGATTGTAAGACCGGTGTGACACAATGCCTCTAACCGAGCAAGAGAATTCTGACGAACGTCAGAGATATTTGCTTGTGAAAATGACGCCAAACGCTATACCTCTTGACTGGTGGAAACGTCACGAGAGCGAATTTCCGAAAGTCGCGTATGTTGCTAGGAGTGTTCTATATGTACCTGCAACTTCTATGCCATCTGAGCGCATATTCTCAACCACTGGATTGCTCATCAATAAACTAAGAAATAGACTCGCCAGTGATCTGGTCGACGCAATCGTGTTTTTAAATAAGAACAATGTTCATGTGCCCAGTGACGCCGATCCGAGTGACTTTTTAATGTGGCAACGGTGTTTTGTTTGCATGTGTTCGCTATGTAAATAATACGTTTAAGTTCAGTTCAAATTATTTATAGATCTAACTGTTTTGTCATGTAATTATTTTGTCGTCATGTAAATATTATGTTTCTCGTTCTATTGTTGATGTACAATATTAAAGCACGTGTTCGCTATGCAAATACTATGTTTAAGTTCAGCTTAAATTATTTATAGATCTAACTGTTTTGTTATGTTATTGTTTTGTCGTCATGTACATATTATGTTTCTCGTTCTATTGTTGATTTACAATATTAAAAGTTTAAAAACAGTTTTCGTCATTCAATTTTAACAATTAGCGACGGCAATGCTGTGTCAATATTTAGTCACTTCCGGGGAACTTCCGGTAAAAACGAAAGTAGAATTCATGGAGTAATGGTACGGTAAACATAGTTGATTTTTTTCTAACAGATGTTGACCGAATATCCGAATATTCGTTCGGAAGGATGACCGAATATCCGAATACCAATATCCGTATTCGTTGCCATCCCTACTAATTTGCATCAATACTAGGGTGCAGGACCACGTGACTTAGAAGTCAACACACCGTTAAGTGCTGCTTTTTCCCAAATAACTTTGTAAAACAATTTTTCTTAAGAATTTCAACTAGTGCATAAAAGATAGATTTTTAAGCTGCGTATGTCAATGTGAAATACCTTAGAATTACTTTATATAATAAGCACGTGTTCTTTTTTCAAATATTTCATTTATACTGCACAAATATCCTTCATGCAAATTGTATTTTTGTCACCGATTTCAGACGTATTCTCAAGGATCAGCACAAACTGCAAAAAAAACTTTTATGCACTAAAGATTTTTGCAAATGTATTTCAATAACGTGACATATTTGTTAAAATAAAGTTCTGAACGGTGTGTTTACATTCTGTCCAGCCCGTGTGTAAATACCCTAAAACCAGGCGTATTCTGCACCCTGACTACTAAACAGAAACAAAATGGCATAACTGGTTACTTTTACTTTTGTCAACTATTTTTAACAAATTAGTTATCTGTTCTCTAAACGAATTTCAGAAACATATAAAACTTAAGACTTCATAAAGACCCTATAACCACAAACTACTGGCCATTTGGTCTCAAAGTCCTTAATAACAGTGTAAACCAGGACATTGAAAAAAGGACGAATTTGCCCATTATGCTCAAGATCTGTCACAATTTATGAACATTAAACATTAACGTCCACCTGATCAAATGTCATAACGGTTTAAATTCATTATAACAGCATAGATCTTTTCACATGTTGCTGTCATTTTTTTTTATTGATTTCAGAAATTCTGCGGTTAAAAATTGAAAATAAAAATCACGGTCTATCTTGGAAATGACTTCATAGATAAATTTAATTATATCATATATGGTGACCTGTCGGTAGCCTATTAAATTCAACATTATTGTAACGCTAAAATACGAAGACTCACTGGATTCAAGGAAAAGATAAATAACCGCTTTTTCGTCGAATAAAGTTGGGTGCAACTTATAGTACACATTTTTTACCTGTCAAAAACATTGGGTGCGAACGCACCCAACGCAGCCCCCTGGCTACGGGTATGGGACTTGCAAAGTACTGATTCTTGGTGCACCCACCTTAATGATAATAAAGTCATGTTTTTCAAAGCGGTATGCGTAAGCAAAAGTGTGACTGGTATCCACGGTGATTAACATACAATCTACTGTCCGCGCGTAAGGTTGTATCATGTCCTTTAATTGGATGCACATATCATGGCGGTATCGCTACATTTTATAAGTATACGAGGATTTTGTTATATATGCATGTGTTTTTCTTCAGTATTTGAAACACATAGATCACAGCAACGTTAGTATTTCTATGTTTTATTCTTTAAAAATTGTCAGATTGTCAATTATTTGTGAGTGTTTTATTATTAGATAGTATGTTTAATCAGGAACCTATACAAACATGTTCCTGGTTTAATGCAAAACCGTTAATCCGCTATTGGACAAATATTTTAATGCAATGGTGTGGTGTGTAACCTAATTGAGTTAACTCCCTTTAATCTGCAATACTTTGACGGTGTGCTGCGCAGTTGTTTCCCTTATATTCGGAAAATTCGGTGGGATATTCATTCATTCGTAGCGACGCGTGCTGTTTATTTTGATAACACAGGGTGTAACGAATGTCAGTGAAAATGGCGTGTTCTTATTAGGAATAATTTAAGACTTGACGTTAACATGGACCTGGGAACATTAAGATTGCGATGTCAAGGTGCCAATGTTTTGCAAGGAGGTAATTGTTTTGACATTGTGTTTGACTTTTACTTCTACTTCTTTACTTCCTACAGTCAATTGCTGACTATGACAGGAAGGCGACTTTAATAATTGTCAAATAATTGGAGATCAATAATCCAGTGTTTGTTCTTGTTAAACTTAAATTCAATTGGTTATTCAAATTACATAGTTGAACAATATTTTTATAATATAAAACTCTACAATAAAATACTGCATGATCCAGGCTTAGTAAAGAAAAGCTCAGTCAGAAATGTAACAGCCTGGGTTATGGGTTCAAGTTAGTCTCATTTATAAGACGCGCAAAGAATTTAGAGATACTTTTTATATGGGCTAAATTCTTTGGAACGTCTTGTCTGTGAAGGACCCATTATGTGTTGGACACTAGCTGAAATAATTCGCGTTCAGAAAAAATCTGAACGCTGAAACTCCGGTCTGTAAAAACCATAACGAAAAATAAATACCATACTATTATGGGAATTACAGTATTTACAAGTGTATATATCTAAACTCTACTCGTTGTTTGACAAAATGATCCATGCTTAGTAAAGAAAAGCTCAGTCAGAAGTGTAACAGTCTGGGTTATGGGTTCGAGTTAGTCTCATTTATAAGACGCGCAAAGAATTTAGAGATACTTTTTATATGGGCTAAATTCTTTGGAACGTCTCATCTGTGAAGGACCCATTATGTGTTGTACACTAGCTGAAATAATTCGCGTTCAGAATAAATCTGAACGCTGAAACTCTGGTCTGTAAAAACCATAACGAAAAATAAATACCATACTATTATGGGAATTACAGTATTTACAAGTGCAGTGTCCGACAAATCCATTGCCCGGAGCCTGGGGGCTACCGAAATTTTTCATGGGGCTACTGAAATTTTCAAGCTGACGCCTGCCGGGCTACTTAAAATCTATAAGAGTGGTAGCCCGGTTTATAAACAGACATACGTAGAATAAACACGCTGACCATGTGTTTGTACACTGTGTATTGCTTATAATCCGATAACAAAGTGCAATCAATTATCTAATCAGTCACCGATCACTTTCGGTCATGTCGTAAACAGTAACAGTGTATTTTAATCAATATTTGTCGTCTGCTAATAACATAATGAGAGCCGGTTGGATAGTTGGCGCACTTGATGCAACATCATTTCGCAGTTTGGAATTCTTTGTTAACCGCAACAATGAGTAATAGCGACAATGTTTTTGATGTCGTTAAATATCCAAGGACGCCGAACATTAAATAAATCAAAACAATAGCGGATTCTTCAAAACGGTAACGAAACCGAAAATGAATACTAATTACAACGGTGTGAAGCGGTTAACACCTGCTAATTAGTAAGCATAGTCAATTAAAAATTTGATTGATCGACTGTAAATCAATAATCCCATATATGCCCGATTTATATTTTTAAAACCAAATTATGGGTGAGTAATATAGACGATAAGAGTCATAAACACAAACGTTTGAAATTTTCTTAAGTGTCAAATGAATTTCGGCATATGATTCTATTTAAAGATATGATGAAATAAGCTCCCAATCAGGACCGTTGTATTGCAACATGTGTAAATCACTTGCCACGGTTTGCACGCGTTGTGTACAGCTATGTAAGGTTACCAAATTCTACATTTAATAAATGAAGTTCTTTGTCCAGATAAAAAGCACGTGAAAATTGGCGTGGGTGTATTTATTTGTAAATAACAATTTCGTAGCGGGTACAACATTGAGATCTTTTAATTTCCATTAAAAGTTTCGTTGTGAATTTCAACTAAAGTACCGGGGTATCTCGCGAATTATTTGTCATTGACATTTCCTCTTAATAAAATATAATGTAAACACACTGTATCGTTACCGTTACGCTGTATCAGTTCCTTCATTATTGAAACAATTATTGTATTGTATACTGACTACACACAAGTGTCGTAAAAAACTCGTAACATCGTGGGACAGAAGTAAATAAATGATTTAATACTCTTGATTTCTTAAAACTCGGTATTTGTTGTTAAAAAGGGCAATTGAATTGATTAACACCATACGAGTCAATCGTATTGATCATCTAAACGCTTTATTTAAGTTTCCGACTTAACGTGCTGTCCGAATTTAAGTACACATACATGTTCACATACATGTAATATCTACATGTAGTATATGATTTTCTTTGGTACATCTACATTTAAGTACACGGTGCCTGTACTGTATCATTAATTTACGATATTGACTGTGTACATCAGACTACTTGCTGTATTATGTATATGAATGTATATATATATTATGTATATGTAAATGAAGAAATTAAATAAAGATGAAAACCTGCCTCTTATCATTTTGCAGGAAAAATTTATGGTCTACCAAATATTTTTATTGGTAGCCCAGTGGGCTACCTGAAAAATAAGAAATTTGTCGGACACTGAAGTGTATATATCTAAACTCTACTCGTTGTTTGACAAATATAAACTAAGATCACAAAAATTACCTGCATTTCATTCGAAATCATAGATATTGAACGATCATTTTCTCAAAGTCAAATGCAACCATTTTGGCATTGATGTTGTTGTTCTAATTTCGTACCATAGCTATTTCGTACCTTTTACTTTTGGGGTATTTTGTTACTGTAGATTCTAATATTTTGAGTTATAATAGTTATAATTATTCTTTTGCTTCTTTTCCTTTTTATGATTATTATTTCCAATTTCATTTCTTACTGTTTTGTGCATATTGCACACTTTTTTTGTTCGAACTCAGTTACAAGCATAGTTGAATTTAACCTCCACCAAGGGAGCTAACATGAACCTTTACTATACAAGGATTATATTGGATGAAACAAACTGGAAATATAGTTTATTAACAGGTAAATTTCGATATATTTTTCTCAATATATACTATTTAGGCAACGTTCTTTCATAATAGTCACAAATATGTGTGTATTTAAATTCAGGAGTGATGCGACCGAAATTCGTGTCGGAACTCTCGCTATTAAAAAGATAGAGTGATATTGACGCCAAGAGTCTGCTAAAGCAAAAATCATCAAAAGACTCTATGGCGGCAATTTATATTATTATGTTGGACACCAGAAAGTTTAAATTTTCATCAATTTGCGTAAAATTGCAAAATAACATTACCAACTCATTCAGTTTTAGTTCAGAAGTCCATTTTTACCTCAAATATCGTCGAATTAAAGTTAGAAAGGCATAAATTCTTCAGTTAAACTTCTGCTTAAATCGCAACAATACATGTATCACTGACCTCTTGCCATATTATGAAACAGATTTAAATATCAACCAATCAGAAGAAGGCATTACAGTGTAACATGTACGCATAATTTTATTTAACACGAGCTTTTAATATGCACATATATGGTGCAGTTTCTATTCACTCTTCTAAGTTTCAGCAACTTTTTATGCATGTCTTTTTCGCACCTCTGTCTGTGTTGTTTTATGTACTTACATTCTACGTTACATAGGACGGTATACTGTACGATCTGTATCAATATTATTTATGTACGGTATGAAAATAAAAGATGTAATTTATTTCAGAACATTTTAATTGTCACTTTAGAAAAAAAAACAATGCTTAATTAATCTATAAAAGTATAATAACATCGGTTTACTATGTAACGCTCTGCACCACAACAGACAAACACGAACTGTATTTTACGCCGTTTATTCTTCCACATTTAAACCAGATGCTTTACATCGAGGTCGTGTTATCGATTTATATCTACACAGTGAGCGAATCTAGAGATATTGAAAAATTGAATAGTGGTTGGATATAAATTGCTCAGGCGTGCAAAATTTTAAGTGTCATTACATAATGTTTACGGAACATTATCGAGAAATGAATTATCTACACAGGTATGTACATATTATTGCAATCCGTTGATATTAAGTGTCTGATATTGGGGCTTGAATTTTGCGCACAAAATCCTTGCGCAACAATATAGGCAAAGAAGGAAAAATGTCCAACATTATTAGAATGGTTCAGCCGTTGTACGCTCCAAATATTACCAATATAAAAAGTAGCTTAATATTTGAGAGCGTCAGCAAGTTGGACTAGGGTTTGAGTCTACCTTGCTAAGTGCATTTCTTCCCACAGTGACTTCAGAATACTAGGACCCGTATTCACCAACCGATTCTTAGACTTAAGAATAAAGAATAGACTTAGAACCAAGAAAAATGTGTTCAGTGTTTGATTCTTATATATACAGGCCTCCACCGGTGATTATGCCATTAACAAAATGTTCTATATGAAAAATAATATAGATAGAGATGTTTACTGCAGAGTTTGACTCAAAAAAAAAGAAATTCTTGAATATTCTAATTTAAAGAATTTTCTTTATTCTTAGACTTAAGTCTAAGATTTGTTTGGTGAATACGGGCCCAGGTTATTGTGGAATAAATATAAGTTTAACTTTATTTAAGCAGACTTAGATGCATATGTTTTAATTGCAAAGCAAATTTTATAATTTCTACACTGTTATATTTTCAAGAAGTTGATTCTTTATTAGCAAACACAGTGAATTACATGATAAAGAAAACAAATAAACATTGTTATATTTAATTTCTCAACATTCATATGGTTGTATGGTTTAACATATCAGGAAGTTATTAAACTTGAAAATAGTTAAAATCAAAATCTTCTGAACTGATGTTAACATTGCGAGGCCTCAATTGAATAGTTTCAAATAAGTTTCAGTGTCTGCATTTTTTTCAAATTATATCATAGGTTCATACACTTACAATGCTACATGTACATTGATCACATCTGTGTTATTTGCCAGTGCTGAATTGTTAAATGATAAACAGAAGTAATATTATAAGTTTGCTGAAACTGATTTAAAATTATTACTACACATTATCAACAGGAAAATTGAACTACATAATGTGTAGACCTATCAATTTACTGAAAAAAGATAATCTGATTCTCCTATGAATATATTATACCATGTTAACAATGGTAATGATAAGAATAATATAAAAAAATCACTTGATGTCATCTATTTTAGTAAATAGATGAAAGCGAGTCCATTAAAACACATTTTTTACAAACACAAAACATCATTACACTTTTCAAGTAAAAGTAAAGGAAAACTATACCACATACCCAACTGGGAAAAACCTACAAATTTCCCAATTGCTGTTAAAAAAAATCCAAAATAGATACAAACAACAACAAAAAACTAATAAATAAAATGCAACATGTAGTTATTTTTTCCGTAGTCTATGTCTATGGCTTGAACATAAGTACATATAATATTGAAAACTTGATAACACTACATGAATTTTCCAAAGTTCAGGGTTTTTTTCGCGCATATTTTTCTCAATTGTGCTGGTACTGGTGCTTTTCCTAATATATATAGCTGCATTATATCAGCCACATTTTACTTATAGCACAAAGAGAAAAGCTGTTGCTGTTATTAAAAAATAATGTTACTTGCAATATATCTATGTGTAAAGGGTTTACTCCCGATTGTCCTACATTTTTATTTTAAGAGTAAAAAATCGATAACGGAAAAGACAGGTAAGTCGCATATCTGGGGCTCGAAAAGGGGTATTTATTTCGTGTATTTATTTGATTAAATTAACATAACATAAACACAAAAGTGTTTCTCGATAAATATTTTATTTTTATTCTCTTCCATTAGAGGAAATATTGACACACTTTATTAACATTTTATATTTAATCACCAATCGATTTAATACCTATAAAATGCAATATGAATGTTTTAAAAAAGATCAGACAATCTCGGGTAATTTGTTTATTTAACAATCACCATTTATTCTTAATATTTCGATTCAAAGCATCAATCGTTCAATCCGTTATTTAATCTCCCCTCTGAATAAAGATTCTGTATACTTTAATTCGAATGGCATACTAACAATACTTCGCATGTTGTAAGATCAATGAGTATACAAGTATACATACTTAGTACAAATCTGAATCCGTCAAGCAAAATGCTCATCCCTTCGTGTTTATAAGTAAATACAGCAACGTGGAATTTTGAAAAAAGTGAAGTTAGGTTAATTTGTTGATAACGCATGGATATATATTAATGCATGTTTGAGATGTTCGACTGTTATTTAATTATATAAAATAACAGTTTTTATTTATCTTATTTTTTAAATTTATATTGTATTTATGTTACAGCAGACAAACAATAGATAATCATCGTTTTATACTTTGATCGTAGTTAATCATAATAAATCCTAGACATGATATTTTTTATACTTGTATTACCCATCTTACGCCTCTTCACACCTATTTGAACGGTGTATTGAATTTCTAAATGTGGGACAATCGGGACGACACCGTGTAAAGATTTGTTTTAATAAGAAAGCAATTCCATAATGTCACCATGGTAACACAACTGAAAAGGTGGAATGTTCTTCTTTGTTTGAATGATCACCAGAATTTTACATACTTGTAAGTTTTAGGCTTTTTTTCTGCGGACGTTAACTAACACGTTGGTGTTTAATGTCCAATGCACAAAACGGTAATATTTGAATGCCACATTAATCAGAAGACGTCACAAAATAAATCCTAGAACAAACTTAGTATTTGTATGATCCAATCATGGTGGCTGCATGCGTATTTTGGTATATGATGAATAGTTGACCACCTTTTTCCCATATCAAAAAGGAAAACATTCTTTATCAAATTTTCCATTTAAAGACAACATTGTGATAATTTGTCTAAGGTAAATTTGAATGAGATCACTATAAAATCAGAAAATCAAAGTTATAGCCTATGAGTTATAAGTATAAATAATAATTGGTATCAACTGTTGTTATTGATATTTAGGATCCATTACATATAATTGCATTTTATTAGTATTCACATACTATGTCAATTTATGAATGACATTGTGTAGATAAACTGAAACTGAATTTGTGACTGTCATGATTCAACAGTACATGTTTGCTTGGTTAATCATGGTGATTTCTCACAACTGCCAAATTTTCTTGTAACTTTTGTAGTTGAAGCAAGCAGCAACTAAAAACAAACAAAAAATTAACAGAAAGTTTGCTTTTACAAAACTCAGTCTTTATAAATTAAGCAATTTGAATTGTTTCTTTTAAACTGTTCATTTGAAATCATAAATGGCCAAACTGCATGTTTATTAATGGTTTTATTTAAACAAATAAGTTGATGAGAAAGTGTAAGTCAACTGTGAAACACCAGCACTGCTTTTGTATTATGTCTACAGTTATTTTTTGCCTTGAAAACTTTAAACAGATGAAAACATAACTTGTCAATCAAATCATAGCTTGTTGTACAATTTCTAAGCCTTGTACTTGATGGTCTATTGGTTAATTGCTAACATACAAGTTTTCTTTTTGTAAAATATTTATTCCTGTCTGAAATTTGCTGTTATTTTGATGCAAACTTTAAAGCAAAAACTATTTCACGCTCCATGATTTTAATGTAACCACAGCAACATATAAAAATAAGTTAATATAACTGCCTGTCAGGGAAGAAAGCAGTTATCAAATTAAAATTCACAAAATTCACTGAGGCTTGAAATCTCATTATATCATTCTATATATTTTGTGGCATCTGGTGCAATGTTGAGATTTTAAATAAACTGCTTACCAAAAGTTCCCTACTTTCAATTGATTGCCTCACAATATTCTTTTCAATTATTAGATTTTGAAATTAGATTAGATTGCAAACTGTATTTTCTTTCTGTAACAAACAATTCTTATTAGTTCCTGTTATTTGTGGTACTAAATTTGTATACATGATTATTTTTATGCACCCTTCTAAGAAGAGGGATTATATTGTTTTGCACATGTCCTTTCGTCGGTCCGTCCGTCTGTCCACCAGATGGTTTCCGGATGATAACTCAAGAATGCTTAGGCCTAGGATCATGAAACTTCATAGGTACATTGATCATGATTGACCCCTATTGATTTTCAGGTCACTAGGTCAAAGGTCAAGGTTACAGTGACTCAAAATAGTAAAATGGTTTCCGGATGATAACTCAAGAATGCTTAGGCCTATGATCATGAAACTTCATAGGTACATTGATCATGACTGGCAAATGACCCCTATTGATTTTCAGGTCACTAGGTCAAAGGTCAAGGTTACAGTGACTCGAAACAGTAAAATGGTTTCCTGATGATAACTCAAGAATGCTCACGCCTAGGATCATGAAACTTCATAGGTATATTGATCATGACTGGCAGATGACCCCTATTAATTTTCAGGTCACTAGGTCAAAGGTCAAGGTCACAGTGACTCGAAACAGTAAAATGGTTTCCTGATGATAACTCAAGAATAATTAGGCCTAGGATCATGAAACTTCATAGGTACATTGATCATGAATGGCAGATGACCCCTATTGATTTTCAGGTCACTAGGTCAAAGGTCAAGGTCACAGTGACAAAAAACGTATTCACACAATGGCTGCCACTACAACTGACAGCCCATATGGGGGGCATGCATGTGTTTTACAAACAGCCCTTGTTTATATTATTCACAGGTTTCATTTTCCTTCTTTGAGACCCACCGAATTTCAGCCCTTTATACTGTGTATAAAAAAGTTTTAGTCTTTACAGCAGTTTGATTGCAGAATAATTGCAAAATAAAATTTTAAGTACATAGCACTTTATACACTTCATAATAATCTTTTAAACATGTAAGTGCAACCAGTCTTTTAGAACAGTTATCTTTACTATAACTTTTTTTTTCTTGATAAACTATAGAAGATCCTTATTTTGGAAGTACTAATGTGTTATTGTTTTTACAAAAATATGAGCCACACTCTGGGAAAACAGGGCTTAATGCATGTTCGTAAAGTGTTGTCACAGATTAGCCTGTGCAATCTGCTCAGGTTAATCAGGGACAGCACTTTCTAGACTAGATTTTGCTACAAAGAGACTTCCTTGAAACAAGAAATAATTTAAAAGGAGAAAGTGTTGTGCGTAAAAAGCCTGTGCAGACTGCACAATGCTAACCTGGGACAACTCTTTATGCACATGCATTAAGCCCTATTTTCCATGAGTACTGCTCATACTTAACAGGACAATTCAAATGTTGAGATACTTAGGAATGTTTATGTAGCAAAATGATGAAAGGTCAGCAATTCTTAAAGGCAAGTATGTTGTTATGGTGTCCAATTTGTCAGATAACATTGAAGTGAGGCCAAATTTGACAACTGATACCTGATAGTAGGGTTCCATATTGTTATGAAGGGCACAGGACATGTTGTATGTTTTATTTCCTTCCCATACAAAAATTTAAAAGATTCTATTGTGTTATTGATGACAATTGATAACTCACTGTCAATGTGACAGTTAAGATTATTTCAGTCAAACAGTTTTTGTGTTTGTTCCCCTGCAGATATTGGTTGTATTGGAGTCATACATGTGGGTCAGCCATTGGAAGGTGGGTGTGTCTGCATAGATCAAAGTGCTTTAAATTTGTGGAGCAAAATATGGCCACATTTCGCAATTTTACATTTAATTGAAATATAGATTTTGTAATCACCATAAAGGGAAGACGTGCAAGGTATTTTTCATCTCCAGTGGTATACATTCCTTACAGTTATTTGCGGTTAAACTTATCTGAAAAGTAGTAGCAGTTTAGCAGTCCCTTTTTGTTTCAAAGCTCTAGTTTTGGCTGTTATTTTTAAATATCAAAGTCATTTTCACGGTGGTCATTTTTTTTGTCCTTGAAGTATGCTAGCTATGTTTTATAACTTGTACATGTTTTAGATCTAATATCAATAATAGTACTTTTTTTCAATTGAATATTCAGTTGTTATGTATGATTGCTTT